>NC_053023.1:366514469-366634975 GCF_003073215.2 Triticum urartu
GATCAGATTTCAAACACACGCGGCAGCTTGACTTGGGCTACAAGTAAAGCTGGCTCATCCAGCTCTGGATAATATTTGCTCTCATTGTCTTCGCTCGAAGACTTAGGATATGGTTGAGCATCACTTTAGTCATTCTGACTATGTTCACTTGGACCCCACTTAACAGTACGGTGGTTCCTATGACTCAACAAAGAAGAAAATGAAACTACGAAACAACTCTGTCTTCGCTCTCCAAAGTCTTCATGCGATGTCTTCTTATGTCATAGTCTTCAATGTGAATATCTTCACATACCACCATTGTCTTCAATGTCTTCACACATTTTTAGGGGTCATCTCCAGTAGGTAAACCGAATCAATGAGGGACTACTACCTGTGTTATCCTGCAATTCTTACAAACACATTAGTCCCTCAACCAGGTTTGTCGTCAATACTCCAAAACCATCTAGGGGTGGCACTAGATGCACTTACACTTAGACTCCAAGTCAGGTCCAAATTGATGTTCAAACTTGAATTCCAATTAGTTGTGGGGGCACATATCGAGGCAATAATGAATAGTATCTCTGTCTAATATCTGGTTCACCTAGGGTACGCCTATGTTGTTCATCTTGGGTGGGAAACAAATAGTAAAGCAATCGCCATCTATTTTTTTATTAAGTTAAAGCAATCATTAGCCTGCTATCATTATTTTTGGATCCATCCACTGGTTGTTACCATTACTCTAGATTTCTGCATGCTCTCCTTACATAATCTCACTATATTTTTTGTATGCATGTCAGATATTGTACACAGTCATGCTGAACATGTAGAGAAAAGGGAACAGTTTTGCGCAGCAGTACAATGTCATGCAGACATCGCTCCATGGTGGTTTCAATGGAAAACCCTCCCCCTCTCCAGATTGTAATCCAGAGGAAGATATCTATTTTGAGGCGGATTCAGACGCAGCTGACCACTCCTATTTACCCCCCATGGTGTTTGCTCTAACTTGGCATGATGATATTAGTCATATCATGCATATGTTGCCTTGAAGTGCCTACTTTCAACATCATATATGTCATCTACTTAGTTTAGACATGTTCTGTAATGCCATCTGTTTAGTTTCAATATCATATATGGGAATTATGCAGTCTCATGTCTTTTAGCCAGCCATAATATATGTGAAATGTGCAATGCCATCCTGTTTAACCAGGCATCATATATTTGAATGATATCTAGCCCATCCCTTTCTTCATTAAATTTCCATTTGTCCATAATGTTTGTACATTAAACTACTCTTCCTATGAATCAGCCATTTGAGTGGGTGATGGAAAAATCTGGAGTGAAAACAAGGCCTTCAGAGCAGACAGTGCTACCTGTCGAAGCTGATCTCTTGCTGGGTCCCGATAGCTCCTTAGAGATGGATTCAGAGACAGATGACCAGTCCTATTCCCCCACCGAGGTGTATTCTCTAACTTGGCATGGCTCTACTGCTCATATCATGCATATGGTGTCTTGCATTGCATAGTTTAGACATCATATACACAATATTCAACACCATGTTCTTAGTTCAGACATCATATATGCGAATGCCCTCCACTTAGCATATAAATCACATATGTGAATTAAATCATGCGATCCTGGTTACTTAGATAACATGTATGTGAATTACGTCATGCGATCCTGTTTAGTTAGTCATGATATCTTTGAATTATGTTATGCTATGCTATCCAGTGTAGATAGACATCATATATGTGAAATTATTTCATGCTATCCATTTTAGTTAGACAATATACATGTCAATTATTTAATGCCCTCTTTTTTCCACACTATCTATGGCATCTGTCTCTCATACAATGTCTGTACATTCAATTATGTTTCCTGTTTATCAGCCATTTGAATTGGAGCGGGTGATGGCAGTATCTAGCAGAGTAAAAACACGGTCTTCAAATAAAACAGTGCTATCTCTTGGTGGAGATAGCACCCCGGTTGTACATGCACGAGAACCAGCCCTACCACACATAACCAAGACTCCCGCAGAATTTACCCCTACTACGATGGACAGAGAACCAGCTTCACCCAATCTAACCCCAACCCCAGCAGATAGTAACCCAGTTCCTGTTGACACAACACCATCTCCACCATAGAGCTCCCAAACAAGAGCAGTTAGTAAGGCAGCTCCAGTGCCCAAAGTGCCAGTACTACCACAGCGAACCCCAACTCCACCAGTTAGTACACCTATTCCTGTGGAGGAAGCACAACCAGCCATTCATAGTTTAGCATCTATCACATTTGATGTTGTTAAATCCTATGTGCGTATCTTCCCATCATGGAGATATTATACTGAAGATGAAGGAAAATGCCAGTTGCAGGTGTTTGTCCAGGAGTTATGTGTAAGTAATTTTATTCATGGCAATTACTTTGCTTTGTCCCATACATTCTATCTCCATGATGGTTATAATACAACAAATTTTCCCATTTTTCTCTATAGAGAAGGACCGATTTGGAAACCCAGGATGAGGTAACCTGTGCTAATACCTCTGCTATCTTCAAGAATGCTTGGTGGCAGTATCGAAATTACCTGAAGAAAACGTACTTCACTAGCAAAGAAACTCATCAAATTCCCTTACGTTCTCCTCAGAAACATTTACTTGACGATGACTGGAACGCCTTGTTCTTTACTGGTCCCGAACCAAGAATGTAGTAAGGTTTATGAGCTCATTTTATTTTAACTACTATATGCTTGCGTCTTACTGTACTCTGTTCATGTAGAACAAGTGCTTAAACCTAAAGAACAACTGTTCTCATTTAAGATTCCATTGCTATCGTGCATACTACTTTTCTCTTGTATCACTATATTTACTCATACAAACTTATTTTTAAATTGAACTATCGAATGGAAACACCAATGGCACAACAGGTATGTTTATGCATGTTTCTTTAGCTGGTTTGCTCTTATAAATAGCTCTGTTGATTTCAATTTCAATTGTGTATACAGTTGACTTCTCATATCATGTACATTACTAGCATCATAACAGGTCCAATAGTGTTGTTGTACATGTAGACCCGTGGTACCCATCTGAAATCTTGTTGTGCCGTTTAGTTTCCCACGCTTTGTATTATTTTAGTGCTGCTTTCTCTTGAACTGATATGATTTGAACTGTGTCTCTATTTTGATTTGGCAAGACAATGCAGTGACCATAGGATATAGATATATGTTTGTTTGATGCTTTTATAATGTACTACTTGCCAATAGAAGACTTGGTAGTTTAATCTTGTCCACCTTACTAATGAACTGGTTCACCGAAATGAGTTTCATATACTAGTACATGCTAAACCTGTTATGTGTCTGCTTGTTTCTTCTTTTAGAATGCTGACAGAATATTGGGGAAGAGTGCCTTATTAAGCAATGATAAAAGAAGTAATGCAGATAAGGTTCATGATCATGAGACATCCTTGTTGGTCTCCAACAAACTGATAAACAGCTAAGGAAAACTATCTTGAAGACAGTGAGACAACCCCAAAGTCCTGTCTTGGTTTACTGTTCGAGTTACTGGCCACTACCGCTTTCACAAGCTATTCAAACTCACTGTCTGAATCGATTATGTTTCTTGAGTATCAACTACAAGCTGAAAGACATCGATCAACTGTGCTGCGACAAGAAGCGGAAGGACTGCGGAAGTCCCTGGAGCATTTAGATGCATACTTTCTGATGCAACAACAAGCGTTGGAGGATTTTAGCACCAAACAGGACAAAGCTAATAAGCTTGCTAAGCTTATTGCCAGCATGGTGGATACCCAAGATAACGTTTCTTGAGCTCTTCTGAAGTTGTTTCAATTATGGACTTGTTTTGCTGCGTTTATTTGCACTGTTGGCCAATTTTGACGGCCAGTGTATGTAATATGCTACTTTGTTCCCTATATTTGCACTGGTGGCGAACTTTGATGCCCAGTGGATGTAATATGTGTAATAGTTGTAATAGGCTAGCGTTAGTTGCTTGCTTATTTATTTCCTTATTGTCTTGTTTAGTTGTTTGCTTGTAGTCACTGCAGTTCTTTTTTCGCGTTTTTAGTGGCCACAATAGCCTAGCTTTGGTAACTAGGCCACAATAATCATGGCAACACACGGACTATTGTAACCATGGGCCTCCTGTGGGCCGTAGGATCCATGGGCCTTCTAGGGCCATAGGATCCATGGGCCTTTTACGGGCCGTAGGATCCATGGACTTTCTACGGGCCGTATGATCCATGGGCCTTCTACAGGCCGTAGGATCCATTGGTCTTCTACGGGCCGTAGGATCCAAGGGCCTTCTACGGGGCGTATAATCATTTTGCCAGACTTGGTCTGTACTATTCATGGACCATAACGGGCCGTTAATAGGCCGTATTTGATAACGCTATGAAAACAACCCAACGGGCCACAAGCGGGCCGAATGTAACCACGGGTTGTATTGTCCCACAAATGAAACAGGCCAGTAACGGTCTGTATCTAACCGAATTCTATAAATGAGCCCAAGAATAAATGGGCCCTGAGAACGCCGAATGATAACATGGGTTGGAAACGGCCCAATGGAATAATGGGCCGTTAATGGGTATAAAGGGGTGCACTGTTCATTATGTGCCAGATTCACCACGGGCCGTTAAAGGGCCAAGAGTTACAAATGGTCTCATATGGGCCGAAAGACATCATGGGCCATACATGGGCCAGAAGTTACAACGGACTGGAATCATATTGGAAGGCCCAAATGAAGCTATTGGGCTTAATTTGGATAGGCCGTAACGGGCCGTGAGTTAGCGGGTCGTAAATGTGCTATATACGAACATGCCGTTAACAGGCTTTCCATGGGGCGGCCCGTTACCTTTTGACCAAGTCAAACGGGCCAGACTTTTCACCGGAATGGGCATCTGTTGGGCCGTGCCACGTGTCGACATATCATAGGCGCCTCCTGCCCAATGAATGGATGACATCTGTCCCAACGGTGAGCCAACACGTGTTTCCTCCGGCCAATGAGAATTTTACACATGGAAAATCCTCATTGGTCTGGGCTGTTAGCGGGTTATTGGATCCAAAACCGGACCCGATAGCTTAACGACATTCCGTTATGGTGGATGCCACATGTCGATCACCCTTGATGAAAGCACTTCCATGACGCGCGATTTATCATCATGGAAGTGGACTCTTCCGTTATGATAATTTTGGTAATGTCATGGAACACTTCTACGACAGCACAGGCATGACTATCTTGATTCTGTCATAAATTTGTCATGGATGTACATGCATGACAAAAACATGACCTACTGTGACAAACACGTATCATCACAGAAGTATCTTTTTTTGTAGTGTTATTATTCATGCTAGAATTGTATTAACTGGAAACTTGATACATGTGTGGATACATAGAAAAAACACAATGTCCCTAGTAAGCCTCTACTAGACTAGCTCGTTAATCAAAGATGGTTAAGGTTCCTGACGGTAGAGATATGTTGTCATTTGATGAACGGGATCACATTATTAGAGAATGATGTGATGGACAGACCCATCCGTTAGCTTAGCATAATGATCATTAAGTTTTATTGCTATTGCTTTATTCATGAGTTATACATATTCCTCTGACTATGAGATTATGCAACTCCCGAATATCGGAGGAACACCTTGTGTGCTATCAAATGGCACAACGTAACTGGGTGATTATAAAGATGCTCTACAGGTGTCTCCGAAGGTGTTTGTTGGGTTGGCATAGATCAAGATTAGGATTTGTCACTCTGAGTATTGGAGAGGTATCTCTTGGCCCTCTCGGTAATGCACATCAATATAAGCCTTGCAAGCAATGTGACTAAAGATTTAGTTGCAGGATGTTGTATTATGGAACGAGTAAAGAGACTTGCCGGTAACGAGATTGAACTAGGTATGATGATACCGACGATCGAATCTCGGGCAGGTAACATACCGATGACAAAGGGGATAATGTATGTTGTTATTGCGGTTAATTTGACCGACAAAAGATCTTAGTAGAATATGTAGGAACCAATATGAGCATCCAGGTTCCGCTGTTGGTTATTGACCGGAAATGTGTCTCAGTCATGTCTACATAGTTCTCGGACCCGTAGGGTCCGCACGCTTAATGTTCGATGACGATTTGTATTATGAGTTATGTGTTTTGGTGACTAAAGTTTGTCCGAAGTCTTGGATGAGATCACGGAGATGACGAGGAGTCTCAAAATGGTCGAGAGGTAAATATTCATATATTGGAAGGTAGTATTCGGACATCGGAATGGTTCCGAGTGACTCGGGTATTTTTCCGAAGTACCGAGGGGTTACCGGAACCCCCGAGGAAAATAATGGGCCTTAGTGGGCCTTAGTGGAGAGAGAGGAGGGCCACAAGGGGTGGCCGCACCCCCCATGGCAGTCCGAATTAGACTAAGTGGATGGGGTGGCGCCCCCCTTTCCCTCTTCCTCTCCTTCCTATTCCCTCTAGTGGAGAAAGGAAAAGGGGGGGGGGGCGAATCCTACTTGGACTAGGAGTCCAAGTAGGACTCCCCCCTTGGCGCGCCCCTCCTGGCTATAGGCCTCCTCCTTCCCCTTTATATATGGGGGCGGGGCACCCCAAAGGTACACCAAGAATTCTCTTAGCCATGTGCGGTGCTCCCCTCCACAGTTTACTCCTCTGGTCATTGCGTCGTAGTGCTTAGGCGAAGCCCTGCGTGGATCACATCACCATCACCGTCACCACGCTGTTGTGCTATTGGAACTCTCCCTCGACCCTCTACTGGATCAAGATCTCTAGGGACATCATCGATCTGAATGTGTGCTGAACACATAGGTGCCGTACGTTCGGTACTTGGATCGGTTGGATCATGAAGACGTTCGACTACATCAACCGCGTTAACACAATGCTTCCGCTTTCGGTCTACGAGGGTACGTGGACACACTCTCCCCCTGTCGTTGCTATGCATCTCCTAGATAGATCTTGCGTGATCGTAGGAAATTTTTTGAAATTGCATAGTACGTTCCCCAACAGTTAATACATGTGAACTTATCGCCTTCATGGCAAGATACGGGGACCTAAAGAATAACTTGATCTCATAAAGTTACATAGGTCAGTACTATCCTTCATCCGCATGATCGTGCTTTGTCATATTGTGCTAATGTTGTATTTTTCAATAAATATATTGTATCACAATCTTTCCCCATTAAGAAAATAAAGTTGCTTCTACTAGTGTCACTATTATAGTAATCATGCTTTTTCATTATCTGTGCAAATAGGAATACTCAGCTATAGACGTTGGGATGGTCAAAGCATTCGCCAAGTTCTTGGCAACCCGCTTATGCACATATTGGAAGTGGAAGTGCCACCAGTGATCCAGAACATGTTACTCGCCAATGTTTGACATGTGTGGCCGTAAACAGGACTAGTTTACCCTAGCTTGTACAGTTGCTATTTCTTTCTATAATAAATGGTTGTGGAGCTCTGCTCTACAGTAAATATTCAAAAAAACAGGACTAGTTTCAATTTTTCAGCAAATCCTTGAATCAAATTGCTTACATGAAGCATCGATCAATATATATTTATTTGTTCACATTCTCACAACATTTTAGTTTACAACAACTATTGTCTTTGATTTGTGAATCATTGAGATGCATAGGCATCTTTGTCGTACTTATTATTTGAATCTTATGAGTTGGTTGTGGGTCTTGCAAGCCGTGAAACATGGCATGATGATGTAGAGGACAACAACCCTAACAAGCTGTTCAAACTTGGTAGTATTGTCTGTGTGAAAGTGTGGGAAATGAGTTGACCGCTTGCGTCCTGAGAATAATAATTCTAATTGTTTTACATGTTGATCTTATGGCACAGATAGAACGGGCCAATGCTGACCCACTCGTGAACAGACGTCTGGCTGGAATAGGTTTCTAAGTTTCCATGTGGGTTTAAAGGAGGCGTTTGAATGTGTCGAGGAGGTGTGTTCTGCTGGGCGTGCAACTGGTGAGGGAGGAGGGGGTAGTACATACCGCCGCTTGTACCCACTATGTTCACTAGCAATTGTAGTTCCCCAAGAGTCGAAAAAAGAACTGCAACCACTGCCTACCCACTACATTCATTGGCGATTGCAGTTTCCCAAGATTGGAAAACTAGACTGCTGCTGCCGCCCTAGTACACCACTACGCACCGATCCCCATTGTAAATAAGGAGCCCTCTGACGTCCATATCTCCCCATTGTCTTCATGTTCCCCTGCCCCCAATCCCCACAAAACGAGAACCGCCACATCAAATCTGCATGAGAATAGACTCCAATGGCGATCCAAGGGGTGAGCCTGCTGGATATGGACTTCAGCAAGGAGTTCACCTTTGAGTTCGTCATTCAGACCCATGGCAGCACCAAGCTGTGATGTACACCAATGATCCGGACTCGGTGAAGCTCTGTCTCGCCAAGTTCAAGCAGTACCTACAGGAGGAGAAGCACAAGGTCGCGGGACTAGACCTTGTGCCCATCCATCCGTCTCCTGACATGGACTGGCGAATCGCCGTCGTCTAGGTATGCGTGTAGACAAGATTCTCATCTACCACTACTGTAGGCCATCAGGGGTTCTGGCACACCTGTCCATTTCATCAACACTGATGAATGCACCTTTACGATGGAGCGCATGAACAGCGCCACTGTGATTCACAATTCGACAATCTGGTGCAACAAGCTTGTCGACATCCAGAAGCAATACAAGATCATTGGCAATAGGTAGGAGAAGGACTCCGTGGCTGACCTCGCCGCGACCATCATCGATCCTTGCTACACTAACATGAAAGAAGACATGGATATGAAGGACCTGAACATGTGGGAGGTACCTCTGAATCTAGCCAACATCACCTACGCGGTCCAGGATGCATACACATCCTACAACATGTACATGCGGATCTTGGACATGAGGGCGTTTCTGCTTCTCGTAACTGAGGAGTACACGGACAACCGCAATATCATGATCAAGCGTGCCAGGAAGATCTAGATGTGTCCTTTGTCTGTTTATAAGCACCTTTATCATCTGAGTGTTTCATGCATTAGCCTTTGTGTTGTAATTATCTCTTTCATCCATGATATTTCGTCTAAGAACCCATGAACCTATTTTCTTCTTCTTTTTGAGTGGCTATGAACCTGTTTGCTTATGTATGTAATAAGAGTAGTTCACTTGGCAATTGTGTTCCCTTCTTTTGAGGTCGAGTAGGTATCGACTGAGTCGTGGCAGCCCAGTGATACATCCCCAACGTATCTATAATTTTTGATTGTTCCATGCTGTTATATTATCATTCTTGGATGTTGTACAATCATCTTATAGCAACTTTATATCATTTTTTGGGACTAACCTATTGACATAGTGCCTAGTTCCAGTTGCTATTTTTTGCTTATTATTTACATCACAGAAAATCAATACCAAACGGAGTCCAAACGCAGCGAAACTTTTTGGAGATTTTTTTTGAACCAGAAGACACAAGTTAGGCCAAGGAAGTACCAGAGGGGGGCTCTGAGGGGAGAAAAACCCACCTGGGCGCGCTTGGGGGCCCAGGCGCGCCCTGGTGGGTTGTGCCCACCTCGGCCACCTCCCGCACCGCCCCTTTGCTCTATAAATACCTTAAAATTCTAGAAACCCTAGGGGAGTCGACGAAAATCAATTCCAGCCACCGCAAGTTCCAGAAACCACCGATCCAATCTAGACACCATCACGGAGGGGTTCATCATCCTCATTGGTGTCTCTCCGATGATGCATGAGTAGTTCATTGTAGACCTACGGGTCCGTAGTTAGTAGCTAGATGGCTTCCTCTCTCTCTTTTGATTCTCAATACAATGGTCTCTTGGAGATCTATTTGATGTAACTCTTTTTTGCGGTGTGTTTGTTGGGATTCGATGAACTTTGAGTTCATGATCAGATCTATGTTTTTATCCATGAAAGTTATTTGAGTCTTTTGATATCTTATATGCATGATTAATTATAGCCTTGTATTTTGTAACGCCCTCGATGCGGCTATATCACCTACGTGTCGAGGCACGACTTAGAGGCATAACCGCATTGAAAGCAATGTCGCAAGTTAGGCAATCATCACAACATCCAATGTAATACATAATAAGGGGAAAAGTAACATAGTTAGCTTAGACTCGCCACGTCACACAAAGTACATAAATAGCATTACATCATCCAATCACTCATGGCCTGACTACGGTGCCAAAATAAAAGACCAACCCAACATGCGACACGGTCCCGATCGCCCCAACTAGGCGCCACTACTGATCATTAGGGAAAGATACACAGTAACGGCGTGAGTCCTCGTCGAACTCCCACTTGAGCTCTAACGCGTCATCTGGAACGGAGTCGTCTGGCCCTGCATCTGGTTTGGAAGTAAACTGTGGGCCACAGGGACTTAGCAATCTCGCACCCTCGCAATCAAGACTATTTAAGCTTATAGGAAAGGCAAGGTAAAATATGTGGAGCTGCAGCAAGCGACTAGCATGTATGGTGGCTAACCTATTCGCAAAAGAGAGCGAGAAGAGATAGCAAAGCGCGAACAAGTAACTAGAGAACAACCCGCGGCAAGCATTACTCCAACACCATGTTCGCTTCCCAGACTCCGCCGAGAAGAGACCATCACGGTAACTCACACAGTTGATTCATTTTAATTAAGTTAAGGTTCAAGTTATCTACAACCGGACATTAACAAATTCCCATCTGCCCATAACTGCGGGCACGGCTTTCGAAAGTTCAATCCCTGCAGGGGAGTCCCAACTTAGCCCATGACAAGCTCTCACGGTCAACGAAGGAATAGACCTTCTCCCGAGACATTCCGATCAGGCTCGGTATCCCGGTTCTACAAGACACTTCGACAAGTTAAAACAAATCCAGCAACGCCGCCCGAATGTGCCGAAAAATCCTGATAGGAGCTGCACATATCTCGTTCTCAGGGCACACTCAGATGAGACTAGCTACGAGTAAAACCAAACCTCAAGTTGCCCCGAGGTGGCCCCACAGGCAGCTCAGTCGGACCAACACTCAGAGGAGCACTGGCCCAGGGGGGTTTAAATAAGATGACCCTCGGGCTCCGGAAACCCAAGGGAAAAAGAGGCTAGGTGGCAAATGGTAAAACCAAGGTTGGGCATTGCTGGAAAAGCTTTATTCAAGGCGAACTATCAAGGGGTTTCCATTATAACCCAACCGCATAAGGAACGCAAAATCCGGGAACATAACACTGATATGACGGAAACTAGGGCGGCAAGAGTGGAACAAAACACTAGGAGAGAGGCCGAGCCTTCCACCCTTTACCAAGTATATAGATGCATCAAGATAACAAGATAATATAGTGATATCCCAACAAGAAAATAATGTTCCAACAAGGAACGGTCTCCAATCTTCACTTGCAACTAGCAACGCTATAAGAGGGGCTGAGCAAAGCGGTAACATAGCCAATCAACGGTTTGCTAGGACATGGTGGGTTAGAGGTTTGACATGGCAATTTGGGAGGCATGATAAGCAAGTGGTCGGCATCGTAGCATAGGCATAGCAAAAGAGCAAGCATCTAGCAAAGCAAAGATAGTAGTGATTTTGAGGGTATGATCATCTTGCCTGCAACATTGTCAGAGTTGACTGGATCCTCGCAAGCAAACTCAATGGGCTCCTCATTAGCGAACTCGTCTCCCGGATCTACCCAAACAAGACAAACAAGCAAAAGGAATGCAATCAACCACGTGCACAACTCGAACAATATGATGCAAACATGGTATGCTATGCGGGATGCGATATGGGATGCATATGCAAGATTTGACAAGAGATGTATGAACCTGCCCTCAACTTGGAAATCCAAGTGTGCCACTGGAAAGGTGAGATGGCTTGAAAACGATATAAAGAATGCCAGAATCGGAGACACGGTTTGGAAATGGCGAGCAAAACAAATATGGCACCCGTCTGCGATATATAGCAAGTAACCATCTAAATGCAACAAGATGAACATGCTACAGCACTCGAACATGGCAACAAAATACATGGCAGGGATCCATTCATGATGCTTAACAAAAGAGGAACACTGAGCTACGGCCAATTCATCCATTAACAGGTTCAAACAAGCATGGCAAAAATGCAATTGGTAAACAGATCTCAGACTTAGTGAAATTAACACTTGTTTGGAATTTCAGATCAGGTAGCAAACTTTGGAGCATGAAAACTATATGTTACAGGGCCTGAACATGGCAAAGTAAAGCATGCAATGGAGCTACTCAAAGAGCTTAACAAAGTACCTTAGTGACCTTGAGCCAAAAGGGATCAGAAAATACATTTGCAAGCATGTGAACATGGCAAAAACATAAACAGATCACAGACTTAGTGAAAAACTGGAGCATGCAAAAGAGATATCAAGTAGGCATGTTTACGAGCTCGATGCACTCACTACAGAGCAAGTCATGACAATCTAAGCATACACCCATCAAGAATACACATTATACAAGCTAGTCATGGCAAGAACAATAACATAGCCTGCATGGATCAACTACAACATCCTCGTCAAAATCGCTAACAAGTAGACAATCTGCCCAGATTCAGGAAATGGCAAAAGTAGAGCTCGTTTGACTCAAGCTAGGGTGCTCCATAATTGCAAACAAAGACATGGATGGATAGAGCACTACAAGATTAACAAAACATCCTTACTGATCATCCTCAAAAGAGGCACGAATCACTAGGAAACAACATGAACATATGGCATATTGATAAGAACAGCTCAAGGTCTTAGTGGAAATGCTAAGTCCCTGAAATCAGCACTAACAAATGCACCACTTTGCAAGCTTGTGCTAGTCACCACACACATCACAAAAAATACATGGATGACACCACTGGAAAGATGGCAAAGCATATAACAAAACATATGTAGAACTCCTAGGCATATCATGCACACAATAATCATGGCAAAAATGACAAATAGCTATTTGGAGCAGCAGATCTGACAATTATCTGAAATAGCACTCTTCTAACAGCATTTCAGGCATCAAGATGAACTCAAATGAAAATGATGCAATGAGATGAAATGATCTGCTCTCTGAGATGAACATTTTGATATGCTATATGCCCAAAACGGAGCTACAGATGTGGAGATACGACATGACGAACATAGCAAAATAATTAGGGTTTCGGGGCAAAAAGTCAACCGAGATATTCCAGATCTAGATCCGGCCGGGTACTGTAGCAGCGGTGCGGACTTCGAGGCTCGTCGGAAAACTTCGTCGGAACAGTAGCTTGTCGTCGGACTTGGAGAGGTTGCTCGCCGGCGCGCGGGAGGAGGCGGTGGCCGGACTTGGGCGGCGCGGGCGGAGGCGCACGGCGTTGGGGAAGAAGAGGCAGGCATCGGGGCAGCAAGCGGCGTGGTCGGCGAGGTCGCCGGACGCCGGTCTCGGGCGGCGCGCGCTCCGGCCCGGAGGCGCAGCTCGAGGAGAGGCGGTGCGGAGGGCGGCGAACAGGCACGGGCGGCGGCGCGCCTTCAGGTCGGGGAGGGCTCGCGGCGGGTTTCCGGGCCGGCGGCGGGGAGATGCGGCCGGGCCAGTGGGGGCGCACCACGTGGCGGCGGTGGTGCAAACCGGACGTGTCCGTCAGTGGGACTTGTGTGCAGCGCGCGAGGAGAGGGAGAGACTAGGGTTTCGGGGGGGGGAGAAGGAGAATTTCGGAGGGGTCTTTATATAGAGGTAGAGGGAGCTAGGAGTGTCCAAATGATGTGCGGTTTTTGGCCACGCGATCGTGATCGAACGCTCTAGATGATGAAGAGGGTTTTGGTGGGTTTTGGGCCAAATTGGAGGGGTGTTGGGCTGCAACACACACGAGGCCTTCTCGGTCCCTCGGTTAACCATTGGAGCATCAAACGAAGTCCAAATGGTACGAAACTTGACAGGCGGTCTACCGGTAGTAAACCAAGGCTGCTTGGCAAGTCTTGGTCCAATCCGGAAATGTTTAACCCCCACACATGAAAGAAAGGTAGAAATGACCACCGGGGGAGAACGGAGCGCCAGAATGCAAAACGGACAACGGGGAAAATGCTCGGATGCATGAGATGAACATGTATGCAAATGCAATGCACATGATGACATGATATGAGATGCATGACAACGACAACAACACACGGAGACAAAAACCCGAACCCGAGGAAATGACATAACTTAATACCGGAAACGGCAAGAGTTGGATTACATATTGGGTAAATCATATCCGGGGTTTTACATATTTCTTCTTTGAATCTTTGGTTTAGTTAGGCCTACTAGATCGATTTTTCTTACCATGGGAAGAGGTTCTTTGTGATGGGTTCGATCTTACCGTGCTCGATCCTAGTGACAGAAGGGGAAACGACACATATGTATCGTCGCTATTAAGGATAACAAGATGGGGTCTATTCCTATATGAGTAGATCTTGTCTACATCATGTCATCGTTCTTATTGCATTACTCAGTTTCTGCATGAAATTAATACACTAGATGCATGTTGGATAGCGGTCGATGTGTGGAGTACTAGTAGTAGATGCAGACATGAGTCAGTCTACTAATCTTGGACGTGATGCCTATATAATGATCATTGCCTGGATATCGTCATAATTATTTGAAGTTCTATCAATTGCCCAATAGTAATTTGTTTACCCGTCGTATGCTATTTTATTCGAGTGAAGCAACTAGTGAAATCTACAGCCCCCAGGTCACTTCTTTATCATATTTGCCTTCGAGATCTATTTTTATTTGCTTTTATTTTTAGATATATTAATCCAAAACACAAAAATACCTTGCTGCAATTTATTGTTATTTATTTTATCTCGCGTTCCCGCGAGACCTATCTATCCAATCTACTACAATTTTACCTATCTTTTTACCCGTCAGGGATTGACAACCCATATTTTACGTTGGGTTGCAAGTATTTGTTCTTTGTGTGCAGGTACCGTTCAGTAGTGTTGCATGGTTCCCCTACTTCTTCGATAACTTTGGTCTCATCACCGAGGGAAATACCTACCGTAGTTATTCTGCATCATCCCTTCCTCTTTGGGGAAATACCGATGTAGTTCAAGCGCAGAGTTTTGTAGGACAGTAGCAATTTTCCCTCAAGTGGATGACCTAAGGTTTATCAATCCGTGAGAGGTGTAGGATGAATATGGTCTCTCTCAAATGACCCTCCAACCAAATACAAGAAATATCTTGTGTCCCCAACACACCCAATACAATGGCAAATTGTATAGGTGCACTAGTTCGACGAAGAGATGGTGATAAAAGTGTAATATGGATGGTAGAAATATATTTTTATAATCTGAATAAATAAGAACAGAAAGGTGGAAAATAGTAAACGGGCACAAAAACGGTATTGCAATGCTTGAAAATGAGGCCTAGGATCCGTACTTTCGCTAGTGCAATCTCTCAACAGTGCTGACATAGTTGGATCATATGATTATCCCTCAAAGTACAATAAAGAATCACTCCCGAGTTCCTATTAGCGGAGAACAAAAGATATGAATTGTTTGTAGGGTACTAAACCACCTCAAAGCTATTCTTTCCGTTTGATCTATTCAAGAGTTCGTACTAAAATAACGCAAAGCTATTTTTTCCGTTTGATATATCCTAGAATTCGTTCTAGAATAACACCAAAGCATATTCATATTCATAATACTCAATCCACACAAAGAACTACAAGAGTGCCCCAAGATTTCTACCGGAGAAACAAGGACAAGAACGTGCATCAACCCCTATGCATAGATTACCCCAATGACACCGCGGGAATTCGCAAGTTGAGTGCCAAAACAAATATCAAGTGAATCAATACGATACACCATTGTCACCACGAGTATTCAACTGAAAGACATATATCAAGTGTTCTCAAATCCATAAAAGTATAAAATCCGATAACCATGAAATCTCAAAGGGAAAAACTCAATTCATCACAATAAGATAGAGAGGGGAAAACACCATATGATCCGACTATATTAACAAAGCCCGCGATACATCAAGATCGTGACATCTCAAGAACACGAGAGAGAGAGAGAGATTAAACACATAGCTACTAGTACAAACACTCAGCCCTGAGGGTGGACTACTCCCTCCTCATCGTGGTGGCCGCTGGGATGATGAAGATGGCCATCGGAGATGATTCCCCCTCCGGAAGGGTGCCATAATGGGTCTAGATTGGTTTTCGGTGGCTACGGAGCCCCGCGGCGGCGAAACTTCTGATCTAGGTTAACCCCAATGGGTTTCAAAAAATTTGGGAATTTATAGTGCAAAGAGGGGGTGCGGAAGGCCACCGAGGTGGGCACAACCCACCTGGGCGTGCCAGGGGGCCCTGGCACGCCCTGGCGGGTTGTGCCCCCCTTGGGGCACCCCCAGGTGCAGCTCTGTCCCATTGGGTTCCTTCTTGTCCAAAAAAATCTCCAAAAAGTTTCACGGTGTTTGGACTCCGTTTGATATTGATTTTCTGCGATGTAAAAAACAAGCAAAAAACATCAACTGGCACTTGGCACTGGGTCAATAGGTTAGTCCCAAAAAATGATATAAAGTTGCTATAAAATGATTGTATAACATACAAGAATGATAATATATTGGTATGAATATTTCTTAAATTATAGATACCTTGGAGACGTATCACTAACCTATTGACATAGTGTCCAATGCCAGTTGCTGTTTTTTGCTTATTTTTTACTTCACAGAAGATCAATACCAAACGGTGTTCAAACACAGCGAAATTTTTCATAGATTTTTTTTGGACCAAAAGACACAAGTTGGGCCAAGGAAGTACCAAAGGGGGGCTCTGAGGGGAGCACAACCCACCTGGGCGCGCCCTGGTGGGTTGTTCCCACCTCGACCGCCTCCCGCACCGCCTCTTTGCTCTATAAATACCCCAATATTCCAGAAACCCTAGGGGAGTCGATGAAAATCAATTCCAGCCGCCGCAAGTTCCAGAAACCATAGATCCAATTTAGACACCATCACGAAGGGGTTCATCATCCTCATTGGTGCCTCTCTGATGATGCATGAGTAGTTGATTGTAGACCTACGGGTCCGTAGTTAGTAGCTAGATGGATTCTTGTCTCTCTTTTGATTCTCAATACAATGGTCTCTTGGAGATCTATTTCATGTAAATCTTTTTTGTGGTGTGTTTGCTGGGATTCGATGAACTTTGAGTTTATGATCAGATCTATGTTTTTATCCATGAAAGTTATTTGAGTCTTTTGATCTCTTATATGCATGATTACTTATAGCTTCGTATTTCTTCTTCAAATCTTTTGTTTAGTTAGGACGACTACATCGATCTTTCTTGCCATGGGAAGAGGTGCTTTGTGATGGGTTCAATCTTACGGTGCTCAATCCCAATGAAAGAAGGGGAAATGAAAAGTATGTATCGTTGCTATTAAGGATAACAAGATGGGGTCTATTCCTATATGAGTAGATCTTGTCTACATCATGTCATCATTTTTATTGCATTACTCCGTTTCTCCATGAACTTAATACACTACATGCATGCTGGATAGCAGTCGATGTGTGGAGTAATAGTAGTAGATGCATGCAAGAGTCGGTCTACTAATCTTGGACGTCTTGCCTATATAATGATCATTGCCTGGATATCGTCATAATTATTTGAAGTTCTATCAATTGCCCAACAGTAATTTGTTTACCCGCCGTATGCTACTTTATTCGAGAGAAGCCACTAGTGAAATCTACGGCCCCCGGATCTTTTCTTTATCATATTTGCCTTCAAGATCTATTTTTATTTGCTTTTATTTTCAGATCTATTAATCCAAAAACACAAAAATACCTTGCTGCAATTTATTGTTATTTATTTTATCTTGCGTTCCCGCGAGATCTATTTATCCAATCTACTACAATTCTACCCATCTTTTTACCCATGAGGGATTGACAATCCCTCTTTTACGTCGGTTTGCAATTATTTGTTCTTTGTGTGCATGTACCGTTCATGTAGTGTTGCATTGTTCTCCTACTGGTTTGATAAACTTGATCTCATCACTGAGGGAAATACCTATCGTAGCTATGCTACATCATCCCTTCCTCTTTGGGGAAATACCGACGTAGTTCAAGTGGCATCACCCAGCCTAGGTTTCTTTTCTTAGGATATCTATGGCCCACAACATGCTTATGGCGTTCCAAGAGGTGTATCATTTTTAGTACGTTTCTTTAAGTCCTAGTGTAGTTTTCTGTAGGTTGCATAGTCATTCATTTTGCTGAGATTATCAGAGAAGTTCACTTAGGGTGGTCATCTTTGATCAAGACCGATGAGAACAAGTTAAGTTTGATACCTCTTGTGCCAGTCCTTTCGGCAGTCATTAGATTGAAATCCAATGGCTGGTGTGCTTTGAATCTCCTTCCTCCCAACATATTCCCCTTATCAGGTAGACCAAGCAGGTCTTGTACACACACATCTGGGACCAACCACTTATCAATTTGTATTTCTTTATTTTGTTCGATCTTACGTCCTCTTCCTACAACGACTGGTGGCGTTGACGCGCACGCCTCTACGACCCATCCTAGCCTATGGTGCTGGCTAGGCCATCCTTCTGCTCCCCAACACCTCCTTTTATTCTCCAGCGGCGGTAGCTCCATCGGCCCACCCTGCACCTGAACCAGTCAACCATCGTACTCCCCTCCGATTGCGTCTTCCTCGGCTTCGGTTCGTTCTGGTCCTATGTTTCGATGTCGTCCTCGTCCTTGGTACTCTCGCCGTAGCTCCGCCGTCTGTTATTCTCAACATGGTCAACAAACGAGAGGAATAGGGAGATGACTGTATGTGGAGAGGCTGACAATCTGGGCCCACCAGGTCCATGGTCGTACGCAAGCAAGTGCCTCCTTATATATTGCAAAAAATGCTTCCTCCTTATGGTATGTTGATGTGAGGGCCGACGAGATTGTCAACATAGTCAAACAAGAGAAATTTACAAGGAAGACCGTCATCGCGGACCCTTTTTTAGGTGGCTGACATCGAGGACCTAGCAGGTAATCATTTTTTCAGAGGCGAACAAGTAACAGCTGGGTTGTGGCCTGCCCAGCCTAGGTTTTGTTGTATAAAATGCGCAGTACACGACATGCAGACACAGTTGGTCTAGCAGGTTTCAACTTAGTTTTTAGGTCCAACAGGTATCAATTGGCCATTGGGCCTCCCAGCCTAGCTTGTTTTATAACATCAACAACCCAAATTATTTTTGTTTTTTAAGACAACTCACATATCAGTTCTATTTTTCTATAAGAATGCCAAACTCAACTTATGTTCTCTGTGTTATAATAGTATATATGTTTATATTTATATTTTATTACATATATTTACTAGAAAGAACATATGGTTCCCGTTTGACCTGTCCTTTATCCAACCTTGTATAGAGCTTCCCATTTCCATTATTTTTGTTTTTATTAATCATACCTCTGATTTTCTCCCACTAGTTTTCCCTAAAACCAACTGAATTGTCCCACGTCCAGCCTAAAAAATAATAATACCCACGTTTTATTAACCCATCAAAATAAAATAATATTTTATTTGGTGAATCGATAAGTTCTTACCAAATAATAATTGCTTAACAATAAGTTGGCAGGTTAATTCCTCGTGATTGCGTACATAAGCTTGCTAAGATTTTATGGACCAATGCAGTAATAGATGTGCAATCACGTGTTTATGCTCCGCAAATTATATAGTTTTATAATAAAATGCCCAACAACGGTTTATGTTTTTATAACATTTCTTCGTCCATCCCGACATGATATTTTTACCCATCCCAGCAAATTCGTGTATTTCATAGAAAAATGCAATTGGGATATAAATTCTAACAAATATATAGAAATGGGTTGCATAGACCGTACATTATTGTTTCACCTAGCCCACCAAATGGACTGTGATAGAGGTGAAGGTGTCTCGATGTTTCGTTGAGATGGTGGCTATCGTTTTCTATGGGAGTCGACCTTGATGATCCAACTACGAATGTGCGAGATGTCGCGCCTTAGCAATCGCTAAACCAACTCTCGAGGGGTTATTGACCACGCCGGAGCACGATCAACCTGACCACGAGGGTCTGTTTCCTGCGAGTAAACGAAGAACAAGCAAGAAACTGAGATTGCAATCTGGATATTGCGAATATAAGAGGAAAGCTTTATTAATGAAGGTGGGGTTTTGTGACGCCTTTATCTAGTCATTGAACACAAACGAAGTACGCGAAGTTGTAGCTATGGCGAACTTTTAATCTAAACAAAACCCAAACTCTAAACGATGCCCTAAGGGCTGTATATATGGAGGAGAGAGGGGGGAATTCCGTGGCCCTTGGAGGAGGGGTCCGAAACCAACCCTAACTCTTGTTTCCCCACACATACAGACTCTAAAAACAGCCCATAATCAAGTATTTTGAAATTAAATGGGCCTGACCCAAAAATAAGGTGACACAGCACCTATAATATCCTTTGGATGAAATTTATGAACTGGCATCTTGTATATTTCGTCCAAGGCTTCATCCACCCATTATGGTGGCTTCAAAGTCCTGGAATCATCACTTGTAACTCTGTTCTTGTTCCCCTTGCACATGCCATCATCTCCATGCTTGAACTTGCTCCAAGGTTCATCTGTCTTGTCCAAGCTAGGCCCTTCATTTGTAATCAAAACAAATGTATCCAATTTAGGCAGCAGCATATTCTCATGAACATTAGAATCGTTACCAAGAAACGAAATTACCTGGTAATTCAACTGGCATGCATGAGCTCTAGTAATTGGTCCAGTATGTATAGCAGCAGGGGCTGTGGGTGTAACAATGGTATTGATGTCCTCATCAGACTGGCTGACATGTGAGCCAATAGCTCGAAGCCTACGCAAGGCGTTGTCAACTTAGTCAAAAAATATTCCGTTAGTCTTATCTGTTGGATTTACATCCAGCGGTCAGCATTCTTCATCAATCTCTCGTCTTCATCCAGCGTT
The DNA here is from genome assembly GCF_003073215.2 of Triticum urartu. Taxonomy (NCBI): domain Eukaryota; kingdom Viridiplantae; phylum Streptophyta; class Magnoliopsida; order Poales; family Poaceae; genus Triticum; species Triticum urartu. The sequence continues at coordinate 366,535,375 of NC_053023.1, forward strand.
GGCGGGACCGCCTGCTCCATCCTCCCACGTCTAGACGCACTGCTTCATGTGCATCACTGTGAAATACTGCCCCACCCATGGCCAGGCCATCCCTCCAATACTTTGCACCTCCTGTTATAGTCCACCGAGTGTAGCCCCACCCCGCACCCAAACCAGTCAAGTTTAGCACTCCTCTCTGTCTATGACCCCACTACCATGTCTTCTCCATCTCCGGGTCCGTCTAGGGCCTTGCCGTCGTTCACCGCCTTGGTGCACTCGGCATGGCACGGTCAATGTGGTCAACAAATGAGGGTCATCGAAAGACGACTATGCATGGAGAGGCTGATAGTGGAGACGCACCAGGTCTGTGGACCCATCATGCAATTTCCTCCTTATTACGTAGAATTTTTTCCCTTCCCCTGACAGCTGGGACCCACCAGCTACATCTTCGCACGCAAAGAAGTGCCTCCTTATTATACGCAAAAAATGATTCCTTCCCCTAATAGCTGGGACCCCCAGCTATATCATCGCATGCAAGGAAGTGCCTCCTTAACCCCCCTAACAGTTGGGACCCACTAGGTCGAAACATACACAGTGTTCTGTGTTTGGTCGCAAACATGTACGTACATACTGGTCGATCAATCTCTTTCCAACGATGAAAAGTGGCCGAGCAAGGAGCAATATGTGTCATAGTAGAGCCCCGACATACCAGTTCAGGCAGTCCCGCCTAAATTGTGTACTCATACGTACAACACTACATGAAACAAGAGATTTGTCGTCAGCATTTTATCGGGGAAGACGGGAAAGAAAGGGTTTGCTGTCATCAGCAGACGGCAAAGAAAAACTAACAACAAAATATACTTAGCCGTCAGCGAAAAAAACACAAACGGCAAAGCCCTCACTTTGTCGTCTACAAAAAAATAGATACAACAAAGATCTTTGCCATCTGGGTTTTTTTAGAGACATCAAATAGCTCACTTTGCCGCCTGCAAAAAGAAATACAGCTAGCAAATATCTTTGCCGTCTGCGTTTTTAATTACAGACGACAAAGTATGCACTTTGCCATCTGTAATTAAAAATGCAGACGGCAAAGAAGAAACACACCACGCGGATCGATCCCTCGGATCGATGAGGTGGCGTGATCTGGTCCACCCAACGTGCACTCCCACGATGGGTAGCCCCACCCATCGATCTTTCTCTCTCCCTTATCCCACGATTGCTTTCCCACGTGATTTGTCTGTCTTCCACGTACCCCTCTTTCTCTGTCTCTCACGGGGCAGAGTGCATCGGCGAGAAGGAGCGGCACGGGCGAGGAGAGAAAGTGGCGTGGCGTCATGGTGCGGGCCAGCGAATAGCGCGCCCCCTCCCTCCAGCGCCTCTTCACTCCAGGCAGCGCGGCCTCCTCCCTCTGGCGCCTCCTCCTTCCGGCGCCTCCTCACTCTGACAAGCAGCGCGGGTTCCTCACTCCGGCGAGCAGCGTGGGCGACGCAGCCTCCTTCCTCTGGCGCCTCGTCACACCAGTGAGTAGCGCGGGCGGCACAACACGTGCCGGTGCACAGCGCGGCCTCCTGACTCCGGTGAGCAGCGCAGGCGGCGCGACACGACCTTCTCCCTCTGCCGCCTCCTCCTTCCGACGCCTCCTCACTCCGATGAGCAGCGAGGAACGCGGCTTCCTCACTCCGGCGAGCAGCGTGGGCGGCGCGGCCTCCTCCCTCTGATGCCTCCTCACACCAGCGAGTAGCGCGGGCGGCACGGCGTGTGCCGGTGCGCAGCGCGACCTCCTCACTCCGGCGAGCAGCGCGGGAGGCGCGGCGCGGCCTTATCCCTCCGGCGCCTCCTCACTCCAGCAAGCAATGTGGCCTCCTTCTTCTTGAGCCTCCTCACTCTGGCGCGGCCTCCGTCCAGCGCGGCCTCCTCCTCTCCCTCCGTCGCGGGGCCTCCCTTCGGCAGCGGCGCTTTTCTCCGGTGAGGTCGGGCGCAGCCAAGAGCTCTACTCCGGCGAGTTTGGCATGGTGACCAGCTTAGCTATTGGGCGCGTGCGGCCTCTGCTCTATGCATGCGGGTGGCAAGCATCTTTGCCCCGGCGAGCTCTGCAGAAGAAGCTCTGGACGTGCGGTGGACAAGACTGTTGGTCTAGTTTTTTTAATAATAAAAAAATGCTTTGCCTTCTGTGTTGTTTCTGCCTGATGGCAAAGTAGTCTGGCTGACGGCAAAACACCGACGCCGTCCGTCGGGGCTACGGGTCTGTTAGGTAGCAATTTTTGCCGTTTGGCTGGCCTCGCTGACGGCAAATACAATTGGCTGAGGGCAAAGTCTTTGCCGTCATACATAAAAAATAGCAGACGACAAAGTATTCTTTGCCGATTTATCTTTGTCGTTTGACTTTGCCGTCTACTTTCTGGCGGCAAACTCTTTGCCGTATGGATTTACGTCTTTGCCGTCTGTGATCCACGCTGCAAGAAGATAAATACAGCTACGTAAATACATACGAGCAGGGTATCATGCGTACTCGCGCATACGTATGGCCAGGGCTCGTGTACATGGAGAGTCAACGTACAACAGCAACGACGTCCTATTCATAGGCAGCCAACCGACTGGGTCGGAACACAGAAACAATGCCGTGTTCATCGAGAGGCAACCGAGTGGTCGAAATGCGTCATGTTCATCAGGAGCCAATCGACTTGGATGGTAGAGCCGAAACGGGCCCCCGTTCATCGGCTGGGGTTGTGGCGTACTGCAAAACGGACGAAACAGAGTTCTCTTCGACCGCCTATGGTCGAAATGGGGTCCTGTTCATTAGGAGGGGTGTGGCGTACCACAAAATGGATGAAACAGACTTCTCTTCGACCGCCTATGGTCGAAACAGGGTTCTGTTCATCGGGGGGAGGGGGGTTAGCGTAGCACGAAACGGAGGAAACAGACTTTTCGCCAAGCGCCTACATTCGAAACATGGTCTTGTTCATCGGGAGGGGTGTGGCATACCACAAAACGAGACTACACCAGCTACTCTTCATCCACCATCGACTTCCTCTAGCCTCCATCGACTACTGTTCATCAAGCCTCCACGGGGTCCTATTCAACCACCCCAACCCGGCTGGGGTGCGTCAACCTCCTCGGGGTCTGTCGTGGTTTTGTCACGGCAGATGTCCTAGAGAAAGGACTTAGTCGTGGAGCCATTGCGACGGGTTAGCTTGAAGGGGTTAAAGCGGACACAGGGACGCAAGAGAGTTTATACTAGTTCGGCCCCTTCGATGAAGGTAAAAGCCTACGTCTAGTTGTGATGGAATTGATGGGGTTTCGATGACTAGGGAGCAAACAAGCTTCGCCTATGTATCGAGTTGTTGTCTGTCTTTGAACCGCCGCCGGGTCGTCCCCTTATATACACGAGGACGCCCGTTGGTTCACAGAGTCCCAACACCGGTCCATATTCATATCCGGGTTGGTCTCTCCCTATTCCTAACTTACAATACAAGTTTATATACAAATGCCGGTTTACGACTACAAGTCTAAAACCGATCACGGGCCTTAGGCCCTTGTTTGTCTTCTTGGGCTTTAGTACTCTTGAACTACTGATGAAGTTGACCCGGCCCAGATATGCCGGTTTACGCCCAGCGGTAATATCCCCAACATTAGGCCCCAGATTGATTTGAACGGGTTCATGTCAATCCTTTAGCAAAAACTTCATCTTCAACATCTTCTCATAAATTAGTAAACCGCCATGATGTCATCTTCTCTGATTGCTGTAAACCGGAGTGACGTCACTTGTCATAACGAATCTTATCCATTATGCTTCCTTGATTAATAGATCTGCAGAAATCGAGGCAACAGCTCCGTTTCGTGGCCCCTTGATTGTCGTGCCTGACACATGTCCTTTTTCCTTATAAATAGGACCGAAAGGTCATTTCCTTTATCCCCTTCGTGCCTTTCTTCTTCGTCTTCCTCGCGTTGCCATCCTCGGAGCTCCGCCACCACCGTCAACTTCTGCACCAACCTTGGCTGCTGCATCAACCTGAATGCACCAGAGCACCGCGGCAACCTTCCGCATCTTCCTCAACTCTGGTAAGCTTTCTGCTCTTCTCAATACAGATCTGTTCTAGGGTTTCATGTTCCTCTAGTGTTCATCGCCTGTTCCGTGTTCATACGATAGCTCCTAGATGCATCTGTGAATCCTTGCTCTGTGTAGCGGTAGGTTTTAGCATCCGCCTTCAGTTTCATGCCTCAAGACCATAGATCTATATGTATCTCTGCACATTGATTCAGTACTGTTCTTTTTTGAACCTTGAATATTTTCCTTCCTTTCTGAACTTGCTTCAGATCCGTTGCTATAGAGAAGTCTTGTGAAATCTGTTTCTGTAAACTTACTCATCTGCTTCAATGTTTAGACCAGGCGGTTTAACTTTGTAGAAAAAATTGCCAAAACGCTATATACCATTAGTCCCCTTGTTGAACCGCCAGTTGTTGTTGCTTCATAAAACTCTGGTTTAGATAGATCTGTCTCTGGTGTAACATTTTTTGAACAGGGATCATCTACCTTGTAGATTTCATCATGGCCAAGCAAGTATATGAGTGCAACTGGGTTCCTTCTCGCGTCACAGAGGCTGAATTGAACGATTTAGTCCTGATCGGCGCCTTAGGCAGTAAAGATACCATCCATTGGAGGGCTCCTGGCAACGAATGCCCTCCCACACCTCAAGAAGGAGAGGTCGTTGTTTTCGTAGATCACTTAGCCCGGGGCTTTAAGCCGCCCGGTTCTAAATTTTACCAGGACGTGTTAGCCGATTTTCAACTCCATCCACAAGACACTGGCCCCAACTCGGCTACAAACATGTGTCATTTCCAAGTGCTCTGTGAGGCGTTCTTTCATGAGGAGCCCACAGTGGAATTGTTCAGAGACTGTTTCCATCTAAACCGCCGTACTGAATTTACTGACGGTTCCAATACAGAGTTGGGTGGCGTGGCTATTCAGAAAAGGAAAGAAGTCACATACCCTCACGCCAAAGTGCACAGCCACCCCAAAGAATGGAATCAAACATGGTTCTATTGCAAAGACACCTCCCCTGCTGGTGAAAATCCCTTGCCTAGCTTTCGTCCGGAGCGGCTCAGCAATACACACCCCTTTCCACAAAGGTTGACTGCCCAGGAGAGAAGAAAATATGCTCCTCAATTATCGAAGCTCAGAGCCTTTATTGCCAACGGTTTAACATGGGTTGACCTCGCCCGTTGTTGGATATCCTGGAGCGTACTGCCCCTTAGCCAGCGCTCTGGTTTGATGTGCGAGTATACTGGCAATGTTGATGACTCACTGCGACATTCCAACATCCAGCTCACCGATGAAGAAATCAAGAGGCTGTGAATAAGATGCTGAATGAACCGGAACACATCTGTGCTAAAACCGGCCTGCTTCCCTTCTGTGCCACCAACAAACTGCCAGCTATAAGAGTTTGACTTTTCTTTTTGCTAAATCTGCTATTGATATATCTGGTCATTGTTTAATATCAGTGTTTGTGTAACCAGGGCAATGATCCGTTTTGGAGCAAGAAACTGCCGCAGGAGAAACCAGAAAAACCAGCCAAACCGGAAAGAGCAACCCGGCAAAAGACTAAAGCTGTGAAGAAGACTGCCCACAGGAAAAGAACCACTGCATCCTCTAACCCGGCCCCTGATGATGACATGGATAATCCGGACCTTGAGGTAGGGCTTGACTCACTTGGCTTATTCTTCATGCGTCTTATTGATGATGATATTTGTCAGGATGATGCCGAAGCCTGCCATGCTGATGCTGTAGAGGTAATTATTCTCTCTTCCGATTCAGAACCTTTGCCTTCACTAAAAATCCATCAGGCAAACCGGAAAGTTAAATTTTCTCATCCTCTTGCTTATTTGGATCCCAAATTTCTTATGAAGACCCAACAGCACGAAGCTCGTCGCACAACCCGCCACAGCGGCCAGGTAGTTACCTCCGCCGGTTTACCGAACAGTCCGGTTCGGAAACGCCGTTCAGAGGTCTCTAATTTGTTTGTCAGTGCTTGTGCTAAAGCGGGCTGCTTTCGTCAACCTCTTAATCCATCTGACTCCGATTACCAGGTTACTTCCCACTCATCCTCTGGCGAGTCATCGGCTACTCAGCTGCCACCGCTCAAAACGGTGCTTGGGTAAGCTATACTTATCATAATATTTGCAACACATCGCCTTGGAACATATGCTGTATTTGATTTTGTTATTCCTTTCAGGGCCAAACCTAGGCCAAGCAAGAAGGCTCGCCTAGACAAAGCGGCCGAAGAAGATGCCATCATTGAACCGGGCAAGACACCAGATCTTGAAGCGGCTATTCCTTAGGATATACCCAATGATCCACCGCAGCAAGACGACGATCTTATTGCTGAAGATAGACCTATTGATACCTCAAATCCTGTCAATCAGCCCATAAGCTCTATCCGGAATGAGACATCCACCGGTCCAACAAAACCTACTGACAAGCCAACAGCCCCAGTGCAAACCGGCGATACCAAGGATGATGAGGTTGTCATTACTGGCACTGGCCATACAGAGCCAAACAATCCTGTCGCTTTGTCCAAACACTCTGCCAAGGAAGAAGTTGCTGCCTTTGGAAAAGGCAAGTGGAATGCTGATCTGGCGACTTATGCTGCTCTGAACGCCCAAGATATCCATTCCGGCTACCTGAACCGGCGGTATACCAGTCGTGACTATGAAGCCGATCTGGTTAACATGATGAAAGATAAATATGAGGTAACTTCCATATGCTCTTTCCTGTTTGTATGCTTCAGTTCTTGCTGACTCTCCTAGCCCCCAAGGGCCGGTTTGTAATCTTCTTTCAAACCGGGACTTACTAATATAAATCGTAATGTTTTGAAATTCGCTGATGTAGCCCCCAAGGGCCGGTTCAACTTAGCGTAGTTAAACCGGGACTTTAAATAATTGAGATTGCCGCATCAGAATACATACGAGCGAATAGCCATTAGCCCCCAAGTGCCTAGTTGAATACTTGTATTCATCTTGGGACTTTGTAAGCAATTGAAAAATGAAGATCAAATATGCATTAGTCCCCAAGTGCCAAGTGCATAACTTGTTATGTGGTTGGTACTTTAATCCTTGTACCGTTTTGCTGAATCGTATAACTGTCTGCGTGTAGGCTGAGCTGAAGACGAAAGAAAGCCAAGTCACCGATCTCCAAGAAAATGTGAAATCCCAACAAGCTGAAACCTACAAAGCCAAAGAGGAGTTAACCAACGCTTTAAGCGCCATGGAACAGCTCAAGGAGGGCTTTAAGAAAGAATGGGCAGATTGGGTTACTGAAAAATCCACTTTAACCAAACGAGCACAAGATGCCGAGGCTGCACTTAAACCGGTGGCGGACGAATTGGCCAGCATAAAGCGACATGTGCATGCCATGACCAGTGCTATCTTTGGTAAGCTAGTTTGATTTCTAAATTGCCTCAACCGTCTTATAGAGCTACCGGTTTGTTAATCCTTTTTGACACTGCAGGGACACGCATTGGTCATCTGGGGTCAGATGTGCGGAAGAAATTGAAGGCCGCCTATACACTGATCGAACAACTGTATACTGGTGCACAACGGATCATCAGTACTGCATCCCCCAACAAACCGGCGCCCACTTTGATTCAGGACACTCTGCAGAAACTGGCGGTGCTTCCTACTCTGGTTGAAGAACTGAAGAAATCTGCTGCCCGAACCGGCGCGATCAACGCCTTAATCCGGGCTAAAGCTTGGGTGCCAGATTTTGATCCTATTGAAGCGGCTCAGGGCTATCCCAGCCTGAAGGAAGACGGGTCAGAATTTGGTGAAGCGGATCTACGAGCAATAAACCGGGAGGTGCGTCTGCTGGCTTGTCAATTGGCTGAAGAAGCAGACTTGTCTCACTATCAAGCTCATTATGACAATCAAAACAAGCGAGTAGCTGCACCAATTCATGAAGCGGGAAATCTTATCCCTCCAATCCGTAAGCATACTTATGCTCCCGATATTGAACCGTCGTTGCTGATCCATGATGAAGCTGTCTTTCGAGCATTAATGGGAATCGACTGGACAACTGTTGATTTCCAGCTGCTGGGTAGAGAAACTGGAGCTGAAGCGGCTGGTGGCCAAGCTTGAACCGGAAGCCGGTTTAAAACTGCTTCTTCCTTGCGAAAAACAATGATCTTATTGTGGGCACCATGTTGCCTTGTAATAGGCTAGCTGATACTTTTGATGTTGATATGCCTCCGTGCATAATTACTGCAACTTGCTCTTCCTTTGGGTGATGAACTTTCCAAAGTACTTTCTGTAATAAAAAATCTTAGAGTACCACCGCGGTTGTACCGTCAGGCGGAATATGATGTCTGCATACATAAAATCAAGACATATGAATTTTTTTAAGTATATGACCAAATTTTTGAGATACATAATACCTGCCATCATTGAACGCGAAGTTGGCTTGGCCAATCTTGAAGCGGAGTTTTATAAACCGACTCTGTTGGAGGAGATAACAACTCCTATATATGATGCCGGTTTAGCATGTAAACTGTGCTGGGTTATAATAAACACCGTGTTACTCCATAATAGGATGTTAACAAAAATCAAACCGAGCAAATAATCGGCTGGAAAAAATGGACCGTGTTCTGTCAATTGACAGTGTGAACTGGTTGAAAACTTTGTCGGTTTAAAAAACGCAAATAAAAAGAAAGAAATATCTTTCAAATAAAGGTGCACAGCAAAGGCAATGACAAAACTAATTTGAACTGATCAGATGGTGTTACCATGGCCGAACACGACCAAGCTCCTGATAGGTGTAACTATGGTTCTAGTCAGCCAGGTCCCCAAATGTGATACGTCTCCAACGTATCTATAATTTTTGATTGCTCCATGCTACTTTATCTACTGTTTTGGACTATATTGGGCTTTATTTTCCACTTTTATATTATTTTTGGGACTAACCTACTAACCGGAGGCCCAGCCCAGAATTGCTGTTTTTTGCCTATTTAAGTATTTCGAGGAAACAGAATATCAAACGTTGTCCAAACGGAATGAAACCTTCAGGAACGTGATCTTCTCACCGAACGTGATCCAGGAGACTTGGACCCTACTCCAAGAAGTTTCTGGGGAGGTCACGAGGGTGGAGGGCGCGCCCCCCTGGGCGCGCCCCCTACCTCATGCACCCCTCAGAGCTCCACCGACGTGCTCCTTCCTCCTATATATACCTACGTACCCCCATTAGACCAGAGACGGAGCCAAAAACCTAATTCCACCGCCGCAACTTCCTGTATCCACGAGATCCCATCTTGGGGCCTGTTCCGGAGCTCCGCCGGAGAGGGCATCCATCACGGAGGGCTTCTACATCAACACCATAGCCCTTCCGATGAAGTGTGAGTAGTTTACTTCAGACCTTCGGGTCCATAGCTATAGCTAGATGGCTTCTTCTCTCTTTTTGGATCTCAATACAATGTTCTCCCCGTCTCTTGTGGAGATCTATTCGATGTAATCTTCTTTTTGCGGTGTGTTTGTTGAGACCGATGAATTGTGGGTTTATGATCCAACTTATCTATGTATAATATTTGAATCTTCTCTGAATTCTTTTATGTATGATTGAGTTATCTTTGCAAGTCTCTTCAAATTATCCGTTTGGTTTGGCCAACTAGATTGGTAGTTCTTGCAATGGGAGAAGTGTTTAGCTTTGGGTTCAATCTTGCGGTGTCCTTACTCAGTGATAGAAAGAGTTGCAAGGCACGTATTGTATTGTTGCCATCGACGATAACAAGATGGGGTATTTATCATATTGCATGAATTTATTCCTCTACATCATGTCATCTTGCTTAAGGCGTTACTCTGTTTTTAACTTAATACTCTAGATGCATGCTGGATAGCGGTCGATGAGTGGAGTAATAGTAGTAGATGCAGGCAGGAGTCGGTCTACTTGTCACGGACGTGATGCCTATATACATGATCATACCTAGATAACCTCATAACTATGCTAAATTCTATCAATTGCTCAACAGTAATTTGTTCACCCACCGTAGAATATCTATGCTCTTGAGAGAAGCCACTAGTGAAACCTATGGCCCCCGGGTCTATTCTCATCATATCAATCTCCATTACTTTATTTTACTTGTTTTGCTTTTACTTTTCACTTTGCATCTTTATACCAAAAATACCAAAAATATTATCTCTATCAGATCTCACTCTCGTAAGTGACCGTGAAGGGATTGACAACCCCTAAGTGTTGGTTGCGAGTTTCTACCGTTTTGTGCAGGAACGAGGGACTTGCGCGTGACCTCCTACTGGATTGATACCTTGGTTCTCAAAAACTGAGGGAAATACTTACGCTACTGTGCTGCATCACGCCCTCCTCTTTGGGGAAAACAAACGTTAGCTCGAGACGTTGCAAGAAGGATTTCTGGCGCCGTTGCCGGGGAGGCCTACACCAAGTCATGTCAAGATTTACTCTCCCGTCAACGAGCCATTTCTGGCGCCGTTGCCGAGGAAGCCTACGCAAAAGTCAACATACCAAGTACCCATCACAATCTCTATCTCTCGCATTACATTATTTGCCATTTGCCTCTCGTTTTCCTCTCCCCCACTTCACCCTTGCCGTTTTATTCGCCCTCTCTTTCCCTTTGCCTTTTGTTTGCTCGTGTGTTAGTTTTCTTGCTTGTCGTGATGGCCCAAGATGCTACCAAATTGTGTGACTTCACCAATACCAATAACAATGATTTCCTTAGCACTCCGATTGCTCCTCTTGCCAATACCGAATCTTGTGAAATCAATACTGCTTTGTTGAATCTTGTTATGAAAGATCAATTCGCCGGCCTTCCTAGTGAAGATGCCGCTACTCATCTAAATGGCTTTGTTGATTTATGTGATATGCAAAAGAAAAAGGATGTCGATAATGATGTTGTTAAATTGAAGCTATTTTCCTTTTTTGCTTAGAGATCGTGCTAAAGCATGGTTTTCATCTTTGCCTAAAAATAGTATTGATTCTTGGAACAAGTGCAAAGATGCTTTTATCTCTAAGTATTTTCCTCCCGCTAAGATTATCTCTCTTAGGAATGATATTATGAATTTTAAGCAACTTGATCATGAACATGTTGCACAAGCTTGGGAGAGAATGAAATTAATGCTACGTAATTGTCCTACTCATGGTTTGAACTTATGGATGATTATACAAAAAAATTATGCTGGATTGAATTTTGCTTCTAGAAATCTTTTAGATTCGGCCGCGGGAGGCACTTTTATGGAAATCACTTTAGGAGATGCTACTAAACTCCTAGATAATATTATGGTCAATTATTCTCAATGGCATACTGAAAGATCTACTAATAAAAAAGTGCATGCTATAGAAGAAATCAATGTTTTGAGTGAAAAGATGGATGAACTTAGGAATTTATTTGGTAAGAGTGTTTCTTCTGATCCCAATAATATGCCTTTATCTACTTTGCTTGAGAATAATAATGAATCTATGGATGTGAATTTTGTTGGTAGGAATAGTTTTGGTAACAACGCGTATAGAGGGAATTTTAATTCTAGGCCTTATCCTAGTAATCCTTCTAATAATTATGGAAATTCCTACAACAACTCTTATGGAAATTTTAATAAGATGCCCTCTGAATTTGAGAGTAGTGTTAAAGAGTTTATGAATTCGCAAAAAGAATTTCAATGCTTTGCTTGAAGAGAAATTGCTTAAAGTTGATGATTTGGCTAGGAACGTTGATAGAATTTCTCGTGAGGTTGATTCTTTAAAGCTTAGATCTATTCCTCCTAAGCATGATATCAATGAGTCTCTCAAAGCCATGAGAATTTCCATTGATGAGTGCAAACAAAGAACCGCTAGGATGCGTGCTTACAAAGATGCCTTTATTAAAGCGTGTTCTTCTAAATCCTATGAAAATCAAGATGAAGATCTGAAAGTTATTGATGTGTCCCCTATTAAATCGTTGTTTTGCAATGTGAATCTTGATGAATCTGATTATGATCTTCCCTTACCTAGAAGGCGTTCTAAGAATTCTGAGTTTTTAGATCCTGATGATGAAATTGATAAAAAAGGGATTGAAAGAAATAAAAATCTAGATATTGCTTAACCCACTATTTTGGATCTCAAGGAATTTAACTATGAAAATTGCTCTTTAATTGATTTTATTTCCTTGTTGCAATCCGTGTTAAATTCTCCTCATGCTTATAGTCGAAATAAGGCCTTTACCGAACACATTGTTGACGCCTTAATGCAATCTTATGAAGAAAAGCTTGAGTTGAAAGTTTCTATCCCTAGAAAACTCCATGATGAGTGGGAACCTACAATTAAGATTAAAATTAAAAATTATGAGTTTCATGCTTTGTGTGATTTGGGTGCTAGTGTCTCTACTATCCCCAAAGCTTTGTGTGATTTGTTAGATTTCTGTGACTTTGATGATTGCTCTCTAAACTTGCATCTTGCGGATTCCACTATTAAAAAGCCTATGGGAAGAATTAATGATGTTCTTATTGTTGCAAATAGGAATTATGTGCCCGTAGATTTTATCGTTCTTGATATAGATTGCAATCCTTCATGTCCTATTATTCTTGGTAGACCTTTCCTTAGAACGATTGGTGCAATTATTGATATGAAGGAAGGGAATATTAAATTCCAATTTCCCTTAAAGAAGGGCATGGAACACTTTCCTAGAAAGAAAATAAAATTACCATATGAATCTATCATGAGAGCCACTTATGGATTGCCTACCAAAGATGGCAATACCTAGATCTATCCTTGCTTTTATGCCTAGCTAGGGGCGTTAAACGATAGCGCTTGTTGGGAGGCAACCCAATTTTATTTTGTGTTTTTTGTTTTTGGTTCTGTTTAGGAATAAATAATCCATCTAGATTCTGTTTAGATGTGGTTTTATCTTTTAATTAGTGTTTGTGCCAAGTTAAACCTATTAGATCTTCTTGGAAGATAGTTATTTGATCTTGCTGTAATTTCCAGAATCTTTGCGCTCAGTGCCCGAATTGTCAAAAATCACCAGAACGTGATAAAATAGTGATTCCAATTGCTGCTGATCAATAAACAAATTTCCCAGGTCGTCTAATTTTGGTAGAATTTTTTGTGTTCCAGAAGTTTGCATTAATAACAGATTACTACAGACTGTTTGGTTTTTGACAGATTCTGTTTTGCGTGTGTTGTTTGCTTATTTTGATGAATCTATGTGTAGTAAAATAGTTTATAAACCATAGAGAAGTTGGAATACAGTAGGTTTAACACCAATACAAATAAAGAACAAGTTCACTACAGTACCTTAAAGTAGTCTTTTGTTTTCTTTCTCTAACGGAGCTCACGAGATTTCTATTGAGTTTTGTGTTGTGAAGTTTTCAAGTTTTGGGTGAATTCTTTTGATGGATTATGGAACAAGGAGTGGCAAGAGCCTAAGCTTGGGGATGCCCATGGCACCCCCAAGATAATCCAAGGACACCAAAAAGTCAAAGCTTGGGGATGCCCCGGAAGGCATCCCCTCTTTCGTCCACTTCCATCGGTAATTTACTTGGAGCTATATTTTTATTCACCACATGATATGTGTTTTGCTTGGAGCGTCTTGTATTATTTGTGTCTTTGCTTGTTAGTCTACCACAATCATCCTTGATGTATACACCTTTTGAGAGAGCCATGTATGAATTGAAATTTGTTAGAATACTCTATGTGCTTCACTTATATCTTTTGAGCTTGATAGTTTACTCTATGTGCTTCACTTATATATTTTTGAGCGTGATAATTTTTGCTCTAGTGCTTCACTTAGATCTTTTAGAGCACAGTGGTGGTTTGTTTTAAAGAAACTTGATCTCTCATGCTTCACTTAGATTATTTTGAGAGTCGTTAATAGCATGGTAATTTGCTTAATGTTAATATACTTGGTATTCAAGATATGTGAAACTTTATTTTTAGTGGGTTGAATACTAAGATAAGTTTGATGCTTGATAATTGTTTTGAGATATGGAGGTGATAATATCATAGTCGTGCTAGTTGAGTAGTTGTGAATTTGAGAAATACTTGTGTTGAAGTTAGCAAGTCCCGTAGCATGCACGTATGGTTAAAGTTGTGTAACAAATTTGAAGCATGAAGTGTACCTGGCTTGTGCATCCTTATGAGTGGCGGTCGGGGATGAGCGATGGTCTTTTCCTACCAATCTACCCCCTAGGAGCATGCGCGTAGTACTTGATTTTTGATGACTTCTAATTTTTTTGCAATAAGTATATGAGTTCTTTTGACTAATGTTGAGTCCATGGATTATACGCACTTTTACCTTTCCGCCATTTGCTAGCCTCTTCGGTACCATGCATTGCCCTTTCTCACATTGAGAGTTGGTGCAAACTTCGCCGGTGCATCCAAACCCCGTGATATGATACGCTCTTTCACACATAAACCTCCCTATATCTTCCTCAAAACAGCCACCATACCTACCTATCATGGCATTTCCATAGCCATTCCGAGATATATTGCCATGCAACTTCCATCATCATCATCATCATCATGACATGCTTTACTTTTGTCATATTGCCATTGCATGATCTTGTAGTTGACATCGTATTTGTGGCAAAGCCACCATGCATTATTTTTCATACATGTCACTCTTGATTCATTGCACTATCCCGGTACACCGCCGGAGGCATTCATATAGAGTCATATCTTGTTCTAGTATCGAGTTGTAATCATTATGTTGTAATCAATAGAAGTGTGATGATCATCATTATTAGAGCATTGCCCAATCAAAAAAAAGAGAAAGGCCAAAAAGAAAGGAAAAAAAGAAAGTCCCAAAAAAAGAGAAAATAAAAAGGGCAATGCTACTATCTCCTTTTCCACACTTGTGCTTCAAAGTAGCACCTTGTTCTTCATGTAGTGAGTCTCATATATTATGCTTCAAAGTAGCACCATGATTTTCATATAGTGAGTCTCATAATTTGTCTTGTTCATACTAGTGGTAATTTTTCATTATATAACTTGGCTTGTATATTCCAACGATGGGCTTCCTCAAAATGCCCTATGTCTTCATGAGCAAGCAAGTTGGATGCACACCCACTAGTTTTCTTTTATTGAGCATTCTTAGCTCTAGTGCATCCGTTGCATGGCAATCCCTACTCCTTGCATTAACATCAATTGATGGGCATCTCCATAGCTCATTGATTAGCCTCGTTGATGTGAGACTTTCTCCTTTTTTGTCTTCTCCACACAATCCCCATCATCATATTCTATACCACCCATAGTGCTATGTCCATGGCTCGCGCTCATGTATTGCGTGAAGGTTGAAAAAGTTTGAGATTATTTGAGTATGAAACAATTGCTTGGCTTGTCATCGGGGGTATAGAAGTTGGGAACATCTTTTGTGTGACGAAAATGAAGCATAACCTAACTATATGATTTTGTAGGGATGAACTTCCTTTGGCCATGTTATTTTGAAATGACATAATTGTTTGATTAGAATGCTTGAAGTATTATCATTTTTATGTCAATATGAACTTTTTCTTGAACCTTTCGGATCTGAATATTCATACCATGATTAAGAAGATTTACATTGTAATTATGCCAAAATATCACTCCGCATCAAAAATTCTCTTTTTTATCATTTACCTACTCGAGGACGAGCAGGAATTAAGCTTAGGGATGCCTGATACGTCTCCAACGTATCTATAATTTTTGATTGCTCCATGCTACTTTATCTACTATTTTGGACTATATTGGGATTTATTTTCCACTTTTATATTATTTTTGGGACTAACCTATTAACCGGAGGCCCAGCCCAGAATTGCTGTTTTTTTCCTATTTCAGTATTTCGAGGAAACAGAATATCAAATAGAGTCCAAGCGGAATGAAACCTTCGGGAACGTGATCTTCTCACCAAACGTGATCCAGGAGACTTGGACCCTACTCCAAGAAGTTTCCGGGGAGGTCACGAGAGTGGAGGGCGCGCCCCCCCTGGGCGCGCCCCCTGCCTCGTGGGCCCCTCGGAGCTCTACCGACGTGCTCCTTCCTCCTATATATACCTACGTACCCCCATTAGACCAGAGACGGAGCCAAAAACCTAATTCCACCACCGCAACTTCCTGTATCCACGAGATCCCATCTTGGGGCCTGTTCCGGAGCTCCGCCGGAGAGGGCATCCATCACAGAGGGCTTCTACATCAACACCATAGCCCTTCCGATGAAGTGTGAGTAGTTTACTTCAGACCTTCGGGTCCATAGCTAGTAGCTAGATGGCTTCTCCTCTCTTTTTGGATCTCAATACAATGTTCTCCCCTCTCTCCTGGAGATCTATTCGATGTAATCTTCTTTTTGCGGTGTGTTTGTTGGGATCGATGAATTGTGGGTTTATGATCCAACTTATCTATGAATAATATTTGAATCTTCTCTGAATTCTTTTATGTATGATTGAGTTATCTTTGCAAGTCTCTTCGAATTATCCATTTGGTTTGGCCAACTAGATTGGTAGTTCTTGCAATGGGAGAAGTGTTTAGCTTTGGGTTCAATCTTGCGGTGTCCTTACTCAGTGACAGAAAGAGTTGCAAGGCACGTATTGTATTGTTGCCATCGAGGATAACAAGATGGGGTATTTATCATATTGCATGAATTTATTCCTCTACATCATGTCATCTTGCTTAAGGTGTTACTCTGTATTTAACTTAATACTCTAGATGCATGCTGGATAGCGGTCGATGAGTGGAGTAATAGTAGTAGATGCAGGAAGGAGTCGGTCTACTTGTCACGGACGTGATGCCTATATACATGATCATACCTAGATAACCTCATAACTATGCTAAATTCTATCAATTGCTCAACAATAATTTGTTCACCCACCGTAGAATATCTATGCTCTTGAGAGAAGCCACTAGTGAAACCTATGGCCCCCGGGTCTATTCTCATCATATCAATCTCCATTACTTTATTTTACTTCTTTTGCTTTTACTTTTCACTTTGCATATTTATACCAAAAATTCCAAAAATATTATCTCTATCAGATCTCACTCTCGTAAGTGACCGTGAAGGGATTGACAACCCCTAAGCATTGGTTGCGAGTTGCTACTGTTTTGTGCAGGTACGAGGGACTTGCGCGTGACCTCCTACTGGATTGATACCTTGGTTCTCAAAACTGAGGGAAATACTTACGCTACTGTGCTGCATCACCCCCTCCTCTTCGGGGAAAACCAATGCTAGCTCGAGACGTAGAAAAATGAAACCGTGGCATTTACGCCGATCAAGTGGCATGGTAATGGTTCGGGTTCGACCAAGCGCCCAAGTGATTCTGTGGCCTTAGGCTGATCAAGAGGCATGACTGGTTCAGACGTGACCAAGTCCCCAAGTGATCTGGTGGCTCTCGCCTATCAAAAGGTATTGTATTGGTTCGTACACGACCAAACCCCCAAGTGATATAACCTGACGCTTTTTTTAAAAAGCTAACTCTAGGGGTAAACCGGAGGCCGCTTTAGAACAGCTCCGTGTAACCACACATGATGTAAAAGAACGGATACCCCGCTTTAGCTGAGGTTCCGGTTTATTATATTTAATCATAATATATACATCGTCATAATATGTACATAAGTAGAGCCAATGGCTTAGGTTTAGTAAGGCCGAAGATGAGCTATGTTCCACAGCCTGTTGGTCTCCTCCTCTGATGTACGTGAGTCCTTATGCTCTCGAATATCGATCAGATAATATGACCCGTTGTGTAGATTCCTACTGACCACGAAAGGCCCCTCCCAAGGTGGGGATAGCTTATGCATATCAGTATGATCTTGAATGAGTTGAAGCACCAAATCTCCTTCCTGAAAGGTTCTGGTTCTGACTCGGCGACTGTGATAACGACGAAGATCCTGTTGGTAAATCGCCGAGCGGGCAGCTGCTATGTCACGTTCTTCATCCAACAGGTCCAAAGCGTCTTGCCGTGCTATCTCATTGTCCGCTTCAACATAAGCCGTCACACGAGGTGAATCATGACGGATATCACTGGGGAGAACCGCCTCAGCTCCATAAACCATGAAAAACGGTGTGTATCCTGTTGATCTGTTGGGTGTTGTATTGATGCTCCATAACACAGATGGTAATTCTTCTACCCAACAACCCGGCGTTCTCTGTAAAGGAACCATGAGCCGGGGCTTGATGCCTCTCAAAATCTCTTGATTAGCCCTTTCTGCTTGACCATTGGATTGTGGGTGTGCCACTAATGAAACGTCGAGCCGGATATGCTCCCGTTCGCAGAACTCCTTCATGGCACCCTTGGACAAATTGGTACCATTATCTGTGATGATACTGTGTGGAAAACCAAACCGGAAAAATCACTTTTTTGATGAACTGAACCGCCGTGGCCGCATCACACTTGCTAACAGGTTCTGCCTCCACCCACTTTGTAAACTTATCAACCACCACCAGGAGGTGGGTCTTCTTATCTCTGGACCTTTTGAAAGGCCCAACCATATCCAGCCCCCAAGTCGCAAATGGCCAAGTAATTGGAATCATTCTCAATTCTTGAGCCGGCACATGAGCATGTCTTGAAAACCTTTGGCAACCATCACATCGTCTGACCAAATCCTCCGCATCAGCATGGGCAGTTAACCAATAGAAGCCATGACGAAACGCTTTAGCCACCAGAGATTTTGAACCGGCGTGGTGACCACAATCTCCTTCATGGATCTCACGCAAAATTTCACGGCCTTCTTCAGGAGACACATAGCATTGAAACGCCCCTGACACACTGCAATGATGCAACTCGCTGTTGATAATAGTCATGGACTTGGATCGCCGGATTATATGTTGGGCCAGAGTCTCATCCCCTGGCAACTCGCCCCGGTTCTTGTACGCCAGGTAAGGAAGCGTCCAATCCGGAATAACATGAAGAGTTGCCACCAATTGAGCCTCCGGATCAGGAATAGCCAAATCCGCTTAACCAGGGATCTTGACTGACGGGTTGTGCAGCACATCCAGAAAAACATTGGGCAGGACCAGTTTGCGCTGAGAGCCCAGCCGGCTTAAGGCGTCCGCCGCTTCATTTTTCCGCCGGTCCACGTGGTCCACCTGATAGCCTTTAAAATGACCTGCAACAATATCCACCTCACGACGATATGCTGCCATGAGTGGGTCCTTGGAGTCCCAAGTACCAGACACTTGCTGAGCCACGAGGTCCGAGTCACCGAAGCACTTAACTCAACTTAGATTCATCTCCTTAGCCATCCGGAGACCATGGAGCAAGGCTTCATACTCAGCTGCATTGTTAGTACAAGGGAACATTAAGCGGATAACGTAACAAAACTTATCACCTCGTGGGGAAGTTAATACGACTCCAGCCCCCGAGCCTTCCAATTGCCTGGATCCATCAAAATGGATGGTCCAATATGTGTGATCCGGCTTTTCTTCAGGTGCTTGCATTTCCATCCAATCATTGATGAAATCAACAAGTGCTTGAGACTTAACCGCCGTCCGAGGAACATACCTCAAACCGTGCAGCCCAAGCTCTATAGCCCACTTGGCAATCCGGCCAGTTGCTTCCCGGTTCTGGATGATATCCCCCAAAGGAGCAGAACTGACCACCGTAATTGGGTGCCCTTGGAAGTATTGTTTAAGCTTCCGGCTCGCCATAAAAACTCCATACACCAGCTTCTGCCAATGCAGATACCTTTGCTTGGACTCAATGAGTACCTCGCTGATATAATAGACCGGACGTTGAACCGGATGCTCCTTACCTGCCTCCTTTCGCTCCACCACAATAGCCACGCTGACTGCCCGAGCATTAGCAGCAACATATAGCAGTAACGACTCCTTGTCAATGGGAGCGGCGAGCACAGGCGGATTGGCCAACTGCCGCTTTAAGTCCTCAAACGCTTCATCAGCAGCGGAACTCCAAACAAACTGATCCGTCTTCTTCAACATCTGATACAAAGGGATTGCCTTCTCACCAAGACGACTGTTAAACCGGCTTAACGCGGCAATCCGGCCTGCCAGGCGTTGAACATCATTGATACACTTTGGTTTAGCCAGGGAGGTGATGGCTGTGATCTTCTCCGGATTAGCCTCAATTCCCCTATTGGACACCAGAAAACCCAATAACTTGCCCGCCGGTACAGCAAAGACACACTTGTCCGGATTAAGCATCATCTTGTATGTCCTCAGGTTATCAAAGGTTTCCTTCAAATCATCAATCAGAGTCTCCTTCTCTCTGGATTTAACCACGATATCATCCACATAAGCATGTACATTACGACCAATCTGCTTGTGAAGACAATTTTGCACACACCGTTGATAAGTTCCCTGGGCACTCTTGAGCCCAAAGGGCATAGACACATAGCAGAAGGCTCCAAAGGGAGTTATGAACGCCGTCTTCTCCTGGTCCTTAACTACCATTTTGATCTGATGATAACCAGAATATGCATCCAAAAATCTTAAATGCTCACAACCCGCCGTAGCATCAATAATTTGATCAATACGGGGGAGGGCAAAAGGATCTGCTGGACAAGCTTTGTTAAGATCTGTGTAATCCACACACATACACCAGGTGCCATTTTTCTTAAGGACCAGCACCGGATTGGCAAGCCACTCAGGGTGAAAAACTTCAACAATAAAACCAGCTGCTAAGAGCCTGGCTACCTCTTCTCCAATCACCTCGCGCCTTTCTTCGTTAAACCGGCGGAGGAACTGTTTCACCGGTTTGTATTTAGGATCCACATTAAGGGTGTGCTCAGCGAGTTCCCTCGGTACACCTGGCATGTCAGAGGGCTTCCATGCAAAAAATGTCCCAACTCTCACGGATGAACTCGATGAGCGCGCTTTCCTATTTCGGATCCAAGTTGGCACTGATGCTGAACTGCTTGGACGAATCGCCAGGTACAAAGTCAACAAGCTTAGTTTCTGCTGCCGATTTGAACTTTAGGGCCGGATCATGCTCCGTAGTTGGCTTCTTTAATGGTGTCATGTCTGCCGGATCAACATGGTCCTTATAATACCTCAGCTCCTCGGTGGCACAAACTGACTCTGCATAGGCCGCGTTTCCTTCCTCGCACTCCAAAGCTATTTTGCGGCTTCCGTGAACCATTATTGTCCCCTTGTGACCCGGCATCTTGAGCTGCAAATACACATAACAGGGCCGTGCCATAAACTTGGCATAGGCCGGTCGCCCAAACAGGGCGTGATATGGACTTTGGATTTTCAATACTTCAAACGTCAATGTCTCCGACCTGGAATCATGATCATCCCCAAAGGCCACCTCCAAAGCTATCTTACCAACGGGATATGCTGATTTGCTAGGTACTACTCCGTGGAACACCGTATTGGATGGTTTGAGATTTTTATCTGTTAGTCCCATACGACGGAAGGTCTCATAGTACAAGATATTAATGCTGCTCCCTCCATCCATGAGCACCTTGGTGAACTTGTAACCTCTCACTTGAGGCGCCACCACCAGAGCCAACTGACCCGGATTGTCAACCTGGGGAGGGTGATCCTCTCTGCTCCATATGATCGGCTATTCAGACCAGCGTAGATAACGGGGTATGGACGGTTCAACAGAGTTGACCGCCCT
The DNA here is from genome assembly GCF_003073215.2 of Triticum urartu. NCBI lineage: Eukaryota > Viridiplantae > Streptophyta > Magnoliopsida > Poales > Poaceae > Triticum > Triticum urartu. Next base: position 366,556,887 of record NC_053023.1, read on the forward strand.
CCTCTGAACCTTCCGGTCTCGCTTGTCCAAGCTAGTGGTGAAGACATGGTACTGCCCACTGCTCAACTGCTTTGGGTTGCTCTAGTAACCTGACTGTTGCTGCTGTTGGTTGTAACCACCCTGGTTGTTCTGACTATTTTGATTACTATGTCCGCCCGGATTACCATTAAATCCTGAACCGGAATTTCCTCCATTGTAACCCGTCCCGGACCCTGAGCCATCACCGGAGCCGTGATCATACCGGAAAGCATTAGAATTCTTGAACTCCTGCATAATGAAGCAATCCTTCCAAAGGTGGTTTGCTGGGGCCTCCTTCGTCCCATGTCTTGAACATGTCTGGCTCAGTAGATAGTTTAGGCGGTCCGGGTTAGGGTTGGGCGCCCCATTGTGATTTTTCGGTTTACCCTTGCGTCGTTGGCCATTGTCCTACGTGTTGGTATTAGCCACAAAGTCCATGTTACCATCGGCTTTACGCTTGCCTCCACCACCGTTGCCTGCCCAGTGATGCTGCTGACCTTTGGAGTTGCTGTTCCTCTTTCCCTTCTCTGCCTTGTCATCATCAGATTCGGGATCCTTGGTACTATCAGAATCAACATATTTTACCAAAGCAGCCATGAGGGTCCCCATGTCAGTGCAATGGCGCTTCATTCGTCCCAACTTCAGCTTTAGGGGCCCAAACCGGCAATTGCCTTCTAGGGTTAATACAACGGTGTCAGCGTTGATGCGGTCTGATGAATGTAACACTTGTGAAACCCGGCGCACCCAATGAGTCGTCGATTCTCCTTCCTCCTGGACGCAGGCAGCTAAGTCCACTATCGACATAGGCTGTTTACATGTATCCTTGAAATTGCTGATAAACCGGGCTCGTAATTGGGCCCATGAACTGATGGAATTAGCCGGCAAGCTTTTCAAGCAAGTACGGGCCGTTCCTTCAAGCATCATCGTGAAGTATTTCGCGCACGCCGCATCATCCACATCCAGCATCTCCATGGCCATCTCATAGCTCTCCACCCATGTCTCTGGAGGTTGATCCGCCGTGTAATTTGGTACGGCTGTACGAGTATGCTTCCTGTTGGACCAAAGCTGTTCTCAGAAGCTCCTTGACCTGTCGCGTTTCTATTGCCTGCGGCGAGTCACCTTCGACTGGAATGGCCTCCAGCCATGCAGCAGCGGCGACGAGATTGTCCATTGGGTTGGAGTAGTGACCCAGAGGTGTTAAGACAGCCTGAGGTATAACAACGTTTCGATGAGGCGGGTCCATCTGACAAGGCTGAACCGGTGCACTGGTCCTAGGGGCTTCCGCCCGGTTTCCCTCCAGTGGATTGCTGGTTCCTGCTCCTGGGGTGTTGAAAAGGTCTCTGGCCTCAAAAACCGGAGGCAAGCGGGATCGGTACTTCCTCCTCATGACTTCCTGTGACGCGCTCTGGTCCAACATGAGCCTGTAGGCTTGTGCGTCTAAACCGGCCCGCTCTGTGGCCATCCTGGTGTCCTCAGCTGCCAGATCCGCCTTGGCCTGGGCGATCTGTTCCTTTATCTTTGCAATCTCCGCGTTGTGGACGTCCTGATCCGCCGGATTAGCTTCTACCATAAGTACAGCCAATGCATCAAATAGCTCTGATAGAACTTGAGCCGGCGGGCGCACAGGGCCTCCTGCCCCGGCAGCCGTCGCCGCTGCTGAACCGGAGGTTGTTGCCGCAGCGGTCGAAGAATGAAGCGCTGCTTGTGTGCCGGCCATGAATATTCCAACTCGGTTGGGCAGATTAGAGGGGTCCGGAATACTGTTGCCATCGGAACAACCCCCAATCCGGCCATATTGTAGCTGATAAAGAGATTCGGTTTCCCCGGTCGATGACTCGTCATCGGAACAAACAACGGTCTCGCCGCGAGATTCCGATCTATCCTCATAACTTCCCCCATGGATGACTCCCACGAAGGCACGCTTCATGGCCGGTTTAACCCGGGCGGATCGTGCACACTGAGCCGTCTCGATGAGGTCGGTGCAGATGTCCGGCTTAGGGCCCGGTTCACCGATCTTGCCAATGAAAATGTGAATGCCACCAAAGGGGACCCGGTACCCGTACTCAACTGAACCGGCCTCGGGGCCCCATCCTGCATCATCGATGTAGAGCTTGCCACGACGACTTTTAGTCATCCAGCCTACGGCGTAACCCTCGAGTCCTTCAAAGCGGCCCTCCAAGAACTTGAAACCATCGTGCGATAGCCCCACGGTGGGCGCCAACTGTCATGGTTTTGTCACGGCAGATGTCCTAGAGAAAGGACTTAGTCGTGGAGCCATCATGACGGGTTAGCTTGAAGGGGTAAAAGAGGACACAGGGACGCAAGAGAGTTTATACTAGTTCGGCCCCTTCGATGAAGGTAAAAGCCTACGTCTAGTTGTGATGGAATTGATGGGGTTTCGATGACTAGGGAGCAAACAAGCTTCGCCTATGTTTCGAGTTGTTGTCTGTCTTTGAACCGCCGCCGGGTCGTCCCCTTATATACACGGGGACGCCCGTCGGTTCACAGAGTCCCAACACCGGTCCATATTCGTATCCGGGTTGGTCTCTCCCTATTCCTAACTTACAATACAAGTTTATATACAAATGCCGGTTTACAGCTACAGGTCTAAAACCGATCACGGGCCTTAGGCCCTTGTCTGTCTTCTTGGGCTTTAGTACTCTTGAACTACTGATGAAGTTGACCCGGCCTAGATATGCCGGTTTACGCCCAGCGGTAATATCCCCAACAGGGTCCTATTCATCCAGCAGAAACCGCCTATACTACCACGGGGTCCCGTTCATCCAACCCTCGTCAGCTGGGGTGGGGCATACGAGAGGACGACATCAACAGGAACTATTCATCCATAGCCAACCAACAAGCTAGGTCAACTCACCACGTCCCACGCAAGGGGCTCGATCGAGGCAAGTCTTGACTTGTTCCACGTACCACGTGCATGGCAGCAACGGGCACTGTTCATCTAGAGGCAACCTAACTGGCTTCGTCTCGCACGGGGGCTAGATTGATCGACTTTAGTTAGCAGCAACCGCGATCGATCGCTCGGGTTCAGCTAGCAGTGAGGAATAGGTTGGGTTCAGTTAGCAATGAAGGAATCACTCAGGTTTAGTTAGCAATGAAGGGATCGATTTGTCAACTTCAGTAAGCAGCAATGGAGAATGCATCGGACTCCACCAACTTGAAGTGGAGGAAGAAGTGCCCCTTTGCTAAGTAGCAGATCCGAGCGAAGGATTTCCACCCTTGGGTGAGATACATGACGCCGTTGATAGGGAACTCTACGTCCACCCAAACGACGCCATTGAGGCAACCATTCACGCGCAACCACAACTTGAGAAGCGGGTCCACCTCCATTACCTTAGCGAAAGGGCGAGGGAGTCGTAGCCTGCTCCTTGGCGGGTTGCGCAGCTCCATGATGTCCCCCGTGTGGCCTTCCGCCAGGGGCGAGGCCACTAGAGGCGGAATCGCCAGCGCTCCGGTCTGACCTCCTTGACCATGAGCACCGCATTGACCACGACCTCGTCCTGTGGCCCCGCCCCGCGCGCTAGAGCCGGCCTCCATAGCCGCAGCCGAAGCAGAGGCCTGGTGTCGAGGAGAAGCTCTCGCTTCCACGGTGGAAGCACGATCACGGCCTCTTCCTCTTGCCATGGTAGTGGAAGATGCAAGAAGAATGAAGGAGGGGGAGATGGATGAACATCACTTCCCCACGCTCCCCTCCTTTTATAGGGGAAGGCGCATGGGCTGGATCTCCACTGCCCTAGGGAAACCGCCCCGCTCTACCAATCCCACGCCCTAAATTTTTGGCGGGCACTTTACTCCATCGGCCGCCCAGCCTTGCCAATCTGGTGTCCTGGCTCCTTTTATCAAGGCACTGCCACCACGACTGCCCTTCTGCACCAATCCCGCGTCCAATGCCTAATCCGTGTTGTGGGGTACGGGGAGGAGTGACTGTAAAGGAGGGAGTGATGGCAGTTACTTCAAATCACACATGATCGTGGGCCTGCCCACAGCAAACCTGGTGGCTACCTACGTACGCACATGCCCCTGGTTTCTGGCACATGCGACGTAAGCTATTTAAAAGACGAGGACGCTAGGAGGAAACCAGGGGTTAGCTCAAAGTTTAGGTTAATGAAGAAGCAAAGATGATCTCAAAACAATAGCATCATCCCAGCAAGGTCAATGTTGTTTCGTCTACGCATTGTTTGGGCCTCGCGCAACGATGCCCGACAACACGTGTGGCCAAGGCCCGGGGGCTACTGTCGGTGTATTAAATGTGGGTTTATAATACCCTGACTTATACGAAGACAAGTAGTAGCTTCCCCAGGAAGGATACATTTTCAACAAATATTTTGCAAGCTAAAAGAAGCAACTCTTCGAGAGATCAAGGAGCACATCAAGAAGACCAAGAACAAAGGTGAAACATCAAAGCAACCCCTGCCGACAAGGTTGAGCCGGCAAGGTGAAGACCCGACAAGCCTTGCGACAAGCAGATCCCCGCCAACCACCAGCGCTCCACCTCACCAGCCAACTGTTAGCTGTTCGTTGAGGTGTCGAGCCCGTGGGCAGTACGGTGGAGCACACTCGCATGTGTCAGCTCGATGGGAACCAAGTTACCTTTATCAACACCCGTCCTAATGGCTTGTCAAGCTAATAGGAGTTAGTTGGGCAAGAGGTGCTCTACTCTTGCCGGGGCTTCTCCTCCACATGACACCCAGCAATGCATTTAATGCATTTTGTCCTAACTAGCAGAGTTAGGTATGATAAGCACTATTTCTATCTAATCACCCTGTAATGATCCTTTTGCCACTGTGGTAACCCCTTAAGCTATAAAGGATGGCCAGGGCAACCTTTACATGGTTTGGAACCCATAGCTACCCCTCACACACATACCTGCATAGCAGCCTCTCTTTGCTCCATGCCAAGGGAAAGCGCTTCGTGTACTTGTGCACACACCCATTCAATACACCAAAGCATGAGTAGGGTTTTGCGCTTCTCAGCGGCCCGAACTTGGGTACAAACCGCAACACCTCTTGTTGTTCTTGCTCTTTTCATTGAGTGCAACCCCTTGCCGAACCAGAAAGGGGCAACACTATCCCATAGATCGCCGGCTCCACGCGATGGAAGGAAACTTGGGCTACAAAGGCCAAGAGGTGGAAGGCAACTTGAGCCACAAAGGCCCAAGTGGGAGGCTCCTCCTTCCCTAAGGAAGAAGGCCGGATTGGAGGAGGGGGAGGATTCCTCCTCTCCTCCTAAGGCCGGTGCACCAAGGGGGAATCCTTCCCCCTTGGTGGCAACCCCTCCTCTCCCCTCTATCCTATATATACTAGGGGATTCTGTCCTTTGAGACACACAAGTTTTGGAGCCTCCTCTAGTTCTTCTAGTTATAGTTGGTCGTAGTTGAATAATTAGAGCTAGGCTAATCCTCTTGTCCTCATAATTATAAGCCCCGTGTGGTTCTAATATCCTCTCTCTAATTCTTCTATGATGATTAGCTCTAGATGGTGAAGCGCTACCAGATCGTGAAGGTTGCACGCTTGCAGTAAAGTAGAGAGGTCGTTCTTTCGGTCTTCGGATTGAGGGACTGCTAGTGGGTGATTCGTAGGATCATTCATGAACGGTTCGAGCGACTCCAAGTATGATCTACGTCGACACATTCTTCTTCCGCTACAACTCGGTGATGGTAACAATCGTGATCCCAACCTGTTATGCATGTTCATGTTGATCTTGGGTGTGGGTAGGCGCTATTTTTGTGTTTTCTACTACGTTTACCAATAGTCTAATCGTCGTATGCCATTTGGCCTTTGCAACACACCCACTAATTTTCAGAGATGTATGAATGCTATATTTGCTGATTTTGTTGAGGAGATCATCACAGTTTAAATGGATGACTTTTCAGTCTATGGAACCTCTTATGATGTTTGCCTTCACAACCTTGACAAAGATCTGTAGCGGTGTGAGGACACTAACTTGTCCTCAATTGGGAGAAGTGCCATTTCATGGAAAATGAAGGAATTGAGCCGGTACACAAAAATAGATGCAATAAAAAATTACCATGTCCTCGAGACATAAAAGGAATAAGGAGTTTTCTGGGGCATGTTGGATTTATAGATGCTTTATCAAAAATTTCTCCAGTATGTCAAAACTGTTGACTTACCTTTTATAGAAGAGTGTACTTTTCATGTTTAATGAGGAGTGCAAGACCACCTTTGGAAAGCTAAAGTGGGCTTTACTTACTACACCTGTTATCATATCTCAAAATTGGGATCAACCTTTTGAAGTGGTATGTGAGACTAACAACAACGCAGTAAGTGCTATTCTGGGCCAACAAGAAGGTAATAGGTTCAATATTATTTATTATGCAAGTCACACTCTTACTGAAGCTCAAAGAATTATGCTAGAAATGTGTAACATCCCAAATTTTCAATTTGGAATGTTATACATAGGTCATCATATGCATATCATATTTTAATTGCATTTTAGTTTTTGATCCTAGAAACTCTAAGCAACTCAAGGACCCACAGAGAGAGTTGGGGATTTCATTTATTTTCATATTTGAATTTTTCTCAAATATTGAAAAGAGGACCAATTTGGTTTTAATTATTTTTCTCTCTGAAAATATTTCCAATACTAAAAATAAAAGAGAGGAGATAATACGACTTCTCCAAAGTAAAGGAAATATTGGAGGAAAAATATTAAAATCAAATAAATATTTTATCTCAATTTTTATTGCTATTTTATTTGAATTAGAAAAAATATGCATTTTTTCAAAATTGCATTTTTAGGCAAATAAAATGTTCACTATGTTCTAAATATTTTATTTAGACGGTGAAAATTCTTTTTGGCATTTTTAGATTTTTTTTATATTTAGTTAGGATTTTTGTTTCGGTGAATTTTTTTTAAAAGAGCCCCGGACCGAACTAGGCCGAGGCCCAGCCGGCCCGCTCGCGCAGCCGCCTCCCTCGCGCCGCGCCATCGCCGGCACGGACGCTGAGGCAGAGTCTGAGCCGGACTCCACCTCGGGCCGGCCCCCTCCCCATGTCAACCGCCGCCCCCACTATAAATGCCGCCACCCCGCCCCTCCTCTGCCCTCGTCCCGCCCCTCCGCCGCTACCGCCGCCGCCACAGCCGCTGCGCCGCGCCGCCTGCTGGCACCGCCGCCCCGCCGCCGCAACCACCGCCACCACAACCGCCGCGCCGCACCGCCTGCTACTGCCGCCGCAACCACTTTCGCCACAGCCGCCGCGCCGCGCCGCCGCCTCGCCTCCCGCCGCCATCGCGGAGCGCCGCCGCCTCGCCGCCTCGCCGCCCCGTTGACCCACGCCGCCACCGGATCCCGCCGCCGCCGTCGCCGGTTTTCTCCCGAGAACCGGTAAAACCCGCAAAGCCGCCGCCGTTTTAAAAAGAAACCTAGATCTGTTCTGTTTTTCTCCGGTTTAGGTTATTTAACGAACGTTCGTTCGTTAGTTCGTTTTAACGAACACTCTTCACCCATTCATCTCTGTTAAGGAACGTTCACGCCGTAGTTTTTTCTTTTTAGTTTATTTTTGGCCAGGGACCTATCTGTGATTATTTTATCGCATATTAGCCCTTGATCTTCAAACCCTGGCAACTTTTTAACCGTTCGTCCAAATGCAGTGAAACCAACTCCAAAATCTTCGTCTCGAGCCCCTCTTTCCAGTTAATCAACTTGAACATGTTTTTGACAATTTAAAATTTGGTTTCAAGCAGATTTGTATTCGAAGTTCTTTTGACTGTAGTTTCAGTTCCGTAGCTCGGATTTGACCAATTCTTTTTGCAAATCGAATCTCTTCGGTTGAAATTTCAGAGTTGGATCTTCTTATTTGAGTTTTCCCCTTACATCTATGCTTGATTGCTTATGTGTGCTATATTTTGTTTGCGATAGAATTCCCGGAGTGCGTAGCGTGCTACTATGAGTCTCTAGGGTTTGCAGATCATCAGCAAGGCAAGTAACACATTGATCATACCCTTTATTACACAGTTTTTATGCATTAGCTACAATCCTCAAACATTGCATGAGTAGGATCGTTTAACATGTGGGTTTGGGAAGTAGATGATGAGGTAGAACCTATTGCCCTTTTTATTATCAAACCCTGGGAGTTACTTCTACGTGATGCTTATATTGCCATGCTATGCTCGTAGACGTGGATTGGGTTTGAGTGTATCCATGACAGATGTGAGATTGTTAATTAATGGTTAACTTAAGGTGGCTACTTAAACACACATCTGGGTGGATTGGTTGCGGGCACCTGGGGATATACCAGTGCTGTCATTTGGTTCGCCACCCAGGCTCAAAGGGATCATAAGATCATTCATGCTAGAAACTTCCATGTTTAGCCACAATCTATTATGGGCTCTAGCATAGTTGAGTATGTTGCATGACCTATTTCAGTGGTGGGCTAGTAGACGTAGGGGAATGTAGGTGTAACTGTCCACCCAGAGTAAAGAGTTAATATTTCTGAAAGACTGTGTCTCGGTAATCCGTTTCTCAAACACCATGTAGTGCGAGAAATCCAACGGAGAAGATCGAGTCTTGTGGGGAAAAGTGTGAAAAGCTCTGCAGAGTGTACAAACTAATCGTGGTTAGCCGTGTCCCCGGTTATGGATACTTTGAGTATCTGGTTCTTGAATTATCATGTTGATCTCATCACTCTAAATTAATTTGTTGGGTTATTAATTACTTGTTTAATTGGGATTGAGATGGGGATTTACCATTCTCAATGTTCATCAACTACCTTGATAGTTAAATAAAATATATTCCTTTGTTGTAGGGAGAAATTGGCTTTTCGCAAAACATTATAACCATAGAGCCTCCACCAGCCATATATGCATGTAGTGATAGCTTTTACTTGTTCATTGCTATATTGTGTTACCTTGCCAGCATATTCCATGTGCTGACCCGTTTCGCGCTGTAACATATCACTTTGCAGACTTTTCAGACGAAGAGTAAGGTGCGCTAGGTTGTTGCCGTGCACTCAGCTATGCCGTTGCAGTTGATGGACTCACTTTATCTTCCAAGCCTTCTGTTGTTATCTTATTTAGATGGCCTTAAGCCATATTTATTGTAATATGTTCTCTTTTGAGACATCCGATATAATAAATGTGTGATTGCCACTCTGTTATAAATCCTTCAAGTACTGTGTGTGCAGCATTACTAATCCAGGGATGACACTTATACACAGGGATTTGACCGCCTGAGGTTAGATCGCTACAAAATGATAGAGAATTGTATGCTGTAATATTTGCTTGTGAAAATTTCCGGCGTTACATCACTGACACTACAGTCATATTCTAAGATCATCAAGCAATAAAAGAGGTTCTGGACAATAATGAAGAGAAACCCAGACATGTAAGGTGGTCTCTTCTTTTGCAGGAGTTTGACAACAAGGTACTAGATCACAAGGAGATAAACATGAATTTGATTAATGTCTCGCTCTTAGAAGAGAAACAATAATATAAAGAGACGGGTATATGTATCCCTTATGGCACGACAGTGGCTTTGGATAGAGCCACTACACGTACCTTCAGGGATACTGAACCCCCACTTATCAGTATAGAAGAACCATTCCTTAAACTAGGGGTAAGAGAAGAAATATATTTTGATTTACTTGAGTATACTAACTGATGTAGGGTGGAAGCCAAGTTGGTGATCTTTCACAAATTGGAGGGGGAACCCATGAAGAACACGTGGAAGAGCAGGGATAATCACGAGAGGAACACTCAAGAATAAGTCCAATCAGGCATCCACTAGACTCACATCTGCACAAGATCCACAAGGTACATGAACAACGAAGGGAAACAATGATACATGGTAAGGTTCATCCCAAATCCCATGGGGAGATGAGGTATTGAATCCATGGGAGAGGTGGGGTCTCGATCCCCACTAGAAAGGGGCATTGATCTCCATGGGAGAGGTGGTAGATATGAGAAAAGCTCTCTCTAGATTTGAGCTATCACTTTCCTAATGCTAGTTCGTCCAAGCGAAGGGGTATTTAAAGTCTATGGGGGGAGAGGCATACATGGGTGAAAACTCAAGGGTTTGCATACATGCAATTTCGGGCGTACGGCATTGTCGATCGGTCGGTTGCTCGCGAGGGTTCGGATATCCAGAGGGCGCCGGACTTCTGACGTTTCTTCTCTGGTTGGTTGGCATCGGATTGTCAGTCTCTGTCGATCGTTTGGTTGCTGAAGTGTGCGAGACATCCGGTGCCTTGTTTGTCATCCGATAGTTGTTGTCCCATAGCCACGGTTCCTCTGGCCGGCTAGTTTGCATCATGTCAGACGTCCGGTGCCGGTAGCACGCCGCTCGTTCTCTTGCCCCTTGTGTTCTGCTTCCTCGCATTCTTGTCCAGTGCTCCCAGCTGCTCCATGGCCTTCCTCTTTGGTTCTTGATCATGCATAGCACATCCATTTGAGGTAGTAGTCATGTCCTGCATGTATGCAAAGGGAAATCACTAAGGAATGAGTTCACCTTATGTCGAATGATGCGTGCGCAAGCTCTCATCATTGGTCCACTCGTTGTCCTGGGTGATGATGTCATGCCCATGGGCATGACCATAGGATGCTTTGCATCATCCCCTCCACCTTGGGAAAGATCCTTCCTTGGATCGTAAACCACATCACCATGGCGATGGTAGACATGGACGAACTTGTAGTTGGACGTCGTTTATGTCAGGGTGCAATCAAAGTACTCCAAGACATCTTAGGCAAGGTACATGTCAGTGTATTAAATGTGGGTTTATAATACCCTGACTTGTGTGTAGACGAGTAGCAGCTTCCTCGGGAAGGATAAATTTTCGACCAAGATTTCCCAAGCTAAAAGAAGTAGCTCTTTGAGAGATCAAGGAGCGCATCAAGAAAACCTATTACTTTTGTTGATGGCATTCTGGTAACCACCGATGGACGAGAACTTTGCCTATTGGTCTGCCTCGTTCAACGAGCAGGAAAATGGTTCTCTTCGTCCCTCGCCCTTGGTACCGAAGTTGTTGACAACATAACTGCTAGGCTATCCACTAACATGCCTTACTATCATGACCGTGCAAGATGTCAACCCCCTTCCTTCTTTTACCCCACATGGTGGGCCATAACCCACCGTCCCACAAGATCGAAACCTGACTCTCATGTACACCCATGTTCCCAAGGTTGTTCGTCGCGCATGGCCTCGTATGTAATTCACGAGCCATGTTCTGAGAGATCATCGATTCTGGTATCAGACACAATACTTATTCTTGTTGATTTGAACCCCTTTCACGCCCTGTTTTAGGCATGGAATGATTACCCGCCCGCACAAAACTTCTCATGGTACCTTCTTACTTTGCTCTCGATATTTTCTTAAGTTTCAATCCAAGAGTTACTTTCCCCCACATTCCCTGATGCTATCTAACAAGTACTCAACCTTGTAAGGTCCCTTTTTATAAAGTTACCCCCTATCTTTTTGTAAGTACAATGAAGACCCTGAAGAAAGGATGACCACTTCATAATGATGACCTGGAGCAGAGGACTGAAGACGTCAACGGAAGGATCAACCTCTTCGACGGGTACAATAAGAACAAGAAGACTCGTTAGAATTTTGTAACCAAATCCCTTCCACTGTCCTCCCCCTCTTAAATCTCGGGAAGAGATTTCTTGTAGTGGAGGAGAATTGTGATGCCCGGATAATTAAGCTACACTGAACCTCTACATATAATGCCACGTCACCACGATTACTGTTTCTAATCTTGTGATGATTCAGAACCGGTTTGAAATTCAAATTTAAAATGCAAGTCAAACAATTAAAAACTTCAAATCTAAAATAAAAATGTTGGTGGTGTTGGCAATATTCACTAAGGATTTATCATGCAGAAACCAACATCATTTGACTCACAGATAAATTCCTAGGAAATAATAAATGGTCCAACAACAATTATTTTGGCCTTTTCAAAATAAACAAATAATTAAGTCTTTCAAAATAATCCAAGAATTTGTGGGTGGTCTCTAAAATTTGTGCTTGAATTCTGCGCTAAGTTCCATTTATATCAAAAATTAATTTCATACTAAACTAAATTACAAAACCGAGGCAAAAGTAGAAAAGGAAAGAGCTAAAATGAGCTACTTGGCACTTGGGTGTGATGCGCAGTGCAACAACCCAGCCCAACTCCCCCTATCTACTTCTTCCCTATTCATCATAGGCGCCGTGGACGCACACGTCGTGTCCATGGCTTCAATTGCCACACGTCGTCCATCCGCTGCCTCCCCTCGGTGCATTTGACCTTCCCCGAACCCCGGGACACGAACCCTAGGCCCCACTCTTCCCCCCTTATGCCGTTTTCTTCCCCGTGATGCTCGGCCCTCGCCTTGCTGCCGTCAATACCATGACCCGTGCCCACCTCAAGCCACCCGGAGGTGTCCAGGAGCTTCACCACCATCGCCTCCTTCGTCTGTGCTATTGGGTTGGACCGGGGTGGCTCTGTACGCTCGCCATTACCGTCGTCTTCGTCACCTATATCGCTGACCATCGTCGTCGATTCCCACCACTCTGGTCTACCCCCGGCCTCGTTGACCGCGCCCCCAAACTTGCTGTGAGCTCCTCTCCTGGATCACCTCTTCCCCTGCTTTGATCTGTCGCCGTTGAGGACGTCCCCGCGCTAGGCCACCATCGCTGGAGCTACGGGTCTGCGCGCACGACCGCATACCCTTGACTACCTGCAGCTATGCCCTAACACCCTCGCACGCCCGCTCCCATTGTCGCCCGCCTGCAATCATCCCTGTCTTGCCTCGCCTAGCCACGCGCTACCAGGACATGTGTCGTCTATGCGCGCGACCCGCGCCCACCTGCCGCCACTGCCCGCTGTCCTCCGCCGCCAGCAGCTGCTCCTCGCGCCCTCCTGACCACACGCGCGCCCCCGCAGCCCAGCGCCCGCCCACTACCGCCAGCCGCTTGCCTGCGCGTGGCGGCCCCTCCCCCATCGCACACAGAACCTGCCGCTCTGTCCGGCCGCGTCGCCCCCTATTGCTCGCGCTCGCACCGCAAGCCCCAACCACTGCCTTGCTCACCTCGGCTGGCGCCCACCGCCCCTGTGCCTGCCGCAGGCCCGAGCTGCACCACCGCCCCACTCACTGACACCGCCGCCACAGCCCACCACTGGCTCACCCCGGCCACTGTTCGACTCGCCCGGGAGCGGTCGTTCGAACACCACCACCCACGCGAGCTCCCGTGGCAGGAGTTGGCCTGCCGGCGATTGCCGGAGCCGCCGGATTAGCGCCGGCGGTTACGCTGACATGGCCCCATTTGCTTAGGTTAATCACGCACTTAATTACCTCCCCTGTGTATGATAATGGGACCCGCTGTTTAATTAGAACCATTTAATTAAAGGAAATAAACTGTTAGTTTTAAACCGAGTCACTGACTATTGGGTCCCGCCGGACCCTATTGACTAGTCAACTCTGCTGACTGGGGACTCCCAGTCAGTGACAGGAGGGACCCCCAGGGCCCCTTTGACTTTGTTAACCAGTCAACTGGTCAACAGTTGACTGGGCTGACTCAGCCCCTGGCCCCACATGTCAGTCTTAGTAGCACATATGTGGGTACACTTCTGTATACCCGTAGTAATTTCACTTTTATTTTTGATTTAAATAAATTCAGAAAATGTTTAAAATAATCTATAACTCAGATGAAAATAATTTATATATGAAAGTTGCTCAAAACGATGAGACGAATCTGAATACACTGTCCGCTCGTCTGTCACATACCCCTAGCATAGCGAACATGCAACCTTTCCCATGTGGTTCGTTTGTCTGAAAATGCCGAACACCGGGAATACTTTCCCGGATGTTTCCCCCCTTCGCGACTATCACGTAGTACTGCGTTAGGTCACCCCTAGCACTGCGTATTACCATGTTATGCTTTGTGATGCTTTGATTGCTATGTTATTTATTGTGTTCCCCCTCCGTTACTTCGTTCCGGTAGACCCCGAGACCACTGCCGATACACCCGTGATCGACTACATCAACGATGACCCCTCCTTGCTAGAGCAATCAGGCAAGCCAACCCCCCTTGTTCATCCCGATATCGCCTACTCTTTCCGTCTACTGCTTGCATTAGAGTAGTGTTACTGTTTCATCGGTTTGATCCTATACTGTTGCATAACCTGTCCTTGTTACTACTGTTGATACCTTTACCTACTATCCTAATGCTTAGAATAAGTTGATAGTAGTACATCAGTGGCCCTACACTCTTGTCCGTATGCCATGCTATAATGCTGGTCCATGATCACTCGGGAGGTGATAACAGGTATAAACTATACTATTACATACTTATGTTGATGATTCGGAGAGGGGGCTGAAGGGGCGGGTGGTTCCATCCATTTAGTGATGGGCCTGGGTTCCCGACATCACCCTAATGGTTACTTGGTGGCAGAGCGTCAGGGCAGGTTGCGACCACCTAGGAGACAGGTGGGCCTGGTCCCTGGTCGGCGTTCGCGGATACTTCTAATAACATGCTTAACGAGATCTCGATATTTGATCTGAGTTTGGCCACTGGCCTATACGCACTAACCAACTACACAGGAACAGTTATGGGCACTCGACGTTGTGGTATCACCTGAAGCCTTCTTGACGTTAGCGACTGAGTGGCGCGCACCGGGTTGGACCGCGTAACGCAACTTCCTTTGTAATGGAGGTTGCTAGGTCTGCTCACCGGCCGCGTACGCAACATGCAGGTGTGTAATGGGCGATAGGCCCAGACCCCTGCACGCATAGGATTTAGACCGATGTGCTGACCTTTGTGTTGTGCCTAGGTAGGGCTGCGACGTGTTGATCTTCCGAGGCCGAACATGACCTAGCAAAGTGTTCCTGGCCAGAGGGATCGAGTGTGTTGGGTAAAGTGGTGCACCCCTGCAGGGAAGTTTATCTATTCAAATAGCCATGTCCCTCGGTAAAAGGACGACCCGGAGTTGTATTCTGACCTTATGACAACTAGAACCGGATACTTAATAAAACACACCCTTTCAAGTGCCAGATACAACCTGGTGACCGCTCTCTCACAGGGCGACGAGGAGAGGATCGCCGGGTAAGATTATGCTATACGATGATACTTGGTGAACTTACCAACTATTCTCTTCTATATGCTTCAAGATGGAGGCTGCCAGAAGTGTAGTCTTCGTTAGGACTAGCTGTCCCCCTCTTATTCTGGCATTCTACAGTTCAGTCCACAAATACTACCCATTTTCATTGATACCATTGCATATGTAGTGTAGATCCTTGCTTGCGAGTACTTTGGATGAGTACTCATGATTGCTTTGATTCCCCTTTTCCCCCTTTTCCTTTCTTCTCGGATGCCGCAACCAGATGCTCGAGCCCCAGAGCCAGATGTCACCTTCGACGACTCCTACTACACCGAGGGTGCCTACTACTACGTGCAGGCCGCCGACGACCAGGAGTAGTTTAGGAGGATCCCAGGCAGGAGGCCTGCGCCTCTTTCGATCTGTTTCCCAGTTTGTGCTAGCCATCTTATGGCACCTTGTTTAACCTTATGTCTATACTTAGATATTGTTGCTTTCGCTGACTCATCTGTGATCGAGCACTTGTATTCGAGCCCTCAAGGCCCTTGGCTTGTAATATGATGATTGTACGACTTATTTGCTTTTAGAGTTGTGTGGTGATATCTTCCCATGAGGCCCTGATCTTGATCATACACGTTTGCGTGTATGATTAGTGTATGATTGAATCGGGGGTGTCACAAGTTGGTATCAGAGCCGACTGCCTGTAGGAATCCCCTTTCCACACTACTTGGCCGAAGTTGATTCTAGTCATTACAAAACTTTTACTAACATTGCTGTGTGGCTTACAGGCCCACGTCACCATTGGGTGGTATTAGAATCTTTTATTCCTCGATCTTTACTCTAGGACACTGATCTCTCTTCTATACAGGTTAAATGATTTTGCTAACTCTAACTCTAGGTTCTCTTAGTTACTTCCATCCGGAGAGCCCCTTATTACAGCTGATCGCCTGCCACACCAGAAGATTCCGAAGATACTCTCTGATGTTTGATACGGCTCCAACATATCTATAATTTTTGATTGTTCCATGCTAATATATTATCTGTTTTGGATGTTTAATGGGCTTTAATATACCTTTTTATATTATTTTTGGGCCTAACCTATTAACCAAAGGCCCAATGCAAATTGTTGTTTTTTTGCCTATTTCAGTGTTTCGCAGAAAAGGAATATCAAACAGAATGAAACCTTCGGGAGAGTTATTTTTGGAACAAACATGATCCAGGAGACTTGGAGTGGACATCAAGAAATAAGCGAGGAGGCCACGAGGGAGGAGGGCGTGCCCCCACCCTCGTGGGCCCCTCGCGGCTCCATCGACGTACTTCTTCCTCCTATATATACCCATATACCCCGAAGACATCCAGGAGCACCACAAAACCCTATTGCCACCACCGCAACCTTCTATATCCGTGAGATCCCATCTTGGGGCCTTTTCCGGTACTCCGTTGGAGGGGGAATCGATCACGGAGGGCTTCTACATAACACAATAGCCTCTCCGATGATGTGTGAGTAGTTTACCACAGACCTTCGAGTCCATAGTTATTAGCTAGATGGCTTCTTCTCTCTATTTGGATCTCAATACAAAGTTCTCCTCGATTCTCTTGGAGATCTATTCAATGTAATTCTTTTTGTGGTGTGTTTGTCGAGATCCGATGAATTGTGGTTTATGATCAAGATTATCTACGAACAATATTTGATTATTCTCTGAAATCTTTTATGCATGATTGAAATATCTTTGCAAGTCTCTTCGAATTACTAGTTTGGTTTGGCCTACTAGATTGATCTTTCTTGCAATGGGAGAAGTGCTTAGCTTTGGGTTCAATCTTGCGGTGTCCTTTCCCAGTGACAGCAGGGGCAGCAAGGCACGTATTGTATTGTTGCCATCGAGGATAAAAAGATGTGTTTTATATCATATTGCTTGAGTTTATCCCTCTACATCATGTCATCTTGCCTAATGCGTTACTCTGTTCTTATGAACTTAATACTCTAGATGCATGCTGGATAGCGGTCGATGTGATGCCTATATACATGATCATGCCTTGATATTCTCATAACTATGCGCTTATCTATCAATTGCTCGACAATAATTGGTTCACCCACCGTAGAATTTGCTATCTTGAGAGAAGCCACTAGTGAAACCTATGGCCCCCGGGTCTATCTTCCATCATATCATTTTCCTATCAACTAGCTATTTCTATTTTGCAGTCTTTATTTTCCAATCTATATAACAAAAATACCAAAAATAGTTATCTTATTATTTTTATTAGATCTCACTTTCGTAAGTGATCGTGAAGGGATTGACAACCCCTTTATCGCGTTAGTTGCAAGGTTCTTCTTTGTTTGTGTAGGTACGAGGGACTTGCGTGTAGTCTCCTACTGGATTGATACCTTGGTTCTCAAAAACTGAGGGAAATACTTACGCTACTGTGCTGCATCAGCCTTTCCTCTTTAAGGGAAAACCAACACAAGCTCAAGAGGTAGCAAGAAGGATTTCTAGCGCCGTTGCCGAGGAGATCTATGCACAAGTCAAGACATACGAAGTACCCATCTCAAACTCTTATCCCTCGTATTACATTATTTTCCATTTGCCCCTCATTTTCCTCTCCCCCACTTCACCCTTGCTATTTTATTCGCCCTCCTTTCCGTCCGCCTCTTTTCCGTTCACCTTCTTTTCGCTTGCTTCTTGTTTGCTTGTGTGTTGGATTGTTTGCCGCGATGGCTTTACCAAAAAGCGTTGATTCTCACCTCAGAAGGTTGGAAGAAATTGAAAACAACATTAGAAGTTCTATGTCCTTGCAGTTTCAGCATAATAATTTCTTCAGAAACGAGCTTACAGAACAAAAAAGTTTATGGGGTACATGAATAAAGATCTCGATGATATGTCTAAAGAATTTTATGGTTTGAAATCTCAGTTCGCTCATCTTGAAAACTTAATAGCCCAAATTTCGGATAAGCAGGCCACCTTAGTTAATATGATGGCCGCCAAACCGGAAGAACTACACGATAATAAGGATGAAGATGTAAAAGTGATTGATGTGTCTCCTATTAAATCTTTGTTTTGCCATATGAATCTTGATAATAATGGGACTGGATATGAGTCAACTTAAGCTAAAAGGCGTCCCAATGATTTGGAGTATTTAGATCTTGATGCAAAAATTGCTAAAAGTGGGATTGAAGAGGTCAAAACTTTACATATCAATGAACCCACTATTTTGGATTTCAAGGGATTTAATTATGATAATTTCTCTTTGATAGATTGTATTTCCTTGTTCCAATCTGTGCTAAATTCTCCTCATGCTTATGATCAAAATAAAGCTTTTACCAAACATATCGTTGATGCTTTAATGAAATCTTTTGAAGAAAAGCTTGAATTAGAAGTTTCTATCCCTAGAAAACTTTATGATGAGTGGGAACCTACTATTAAAATTAAAATTAAAGATCATGAATGCTTTGCTTTATGTGATTTTGGTGCTAGTGTTTCCACAATTCCAAAAACTTTGTGTGATGTGTTAGGTTTCCGTGAATTTGATGATTGTTCTTTAAATTTGCACCTTGCGGATTCCACTATTAAGAAACCTATGGGAAATATTAATGATGTTCTTATTGTTGCAAATAGGAATTATGTGCCCATAGATTTCATTGTTCTTGATATAGATTGCAATCCTTCATGTCCTATTATTCTTGGTAAACCTTTCCTTAGAACGATTGGTGCAATTATTGATATGAAAGAAGAAAACATTAGATTCCAATTTCCGTTAAGGAAAGACATGGAACACTTTCCTAGAAAGAAAATTAAATTCCCTTATGAATCTATTAAGAGATCCACTTATGGATTGCATACCAAAGATGACAATACCTAGATCTATTCTTGTTTTTATGCCTAGCTAGGGGTGTTGAACGATAGCGCCTGTTGGGAGGCAACCCAATTTTTTGTTTCTTGCTTTTTGTTCCTGTTTAGTAATAAATAATTCATCTAGCTTGTGTTTAGATGTGGTTTTATGCTTTTAATTAGTGTTTGTGCCAAGTAGAACCTTTGGGAAGACTTGGGGGAAGTCTTTGCGATCTTATTGTAAAAAAACAGAAACTTTAGCGCTCACGAGATTTGCTGCCATTTTTTTACTGGAGAGTGAGATTAGGTTGATTCTTTTTGCATATGATTAATAGGCAAATTTCTCACGCCCACCAATTTATTTCAGAATTTTTGGGTTACATAAGTATTCGAAACCTACAGATTACTACAGACTGTTGTGTTTTTGACAGATTCTGTTTTTCTTGTGTTGTTTGCTTATTTTGATGAATCTATGGCTAGTATCGGGGGGTTTGAACCATAGAGAAGTTGGAATACAGTAGGTTTAACACTAATATAAATAAATAATGTGTTCATTAGAGTACCTAGAAGTGGTGGTTTGTTTTCTTATACTAACAGAGCTCATGAGATTTTCTGTTGAGTTTTGTGTTGTGAAGTTTTCACGTTTTGGGTAAAGATTTGATGGATTTTGGAATAAGGAGTGGCAAGAGCCTAAGATTGGGGATTCCCAAGGCACCCCAAGGTAAAATTCAGGGACAACCAAAAGCCTAAGCTTGGGGATGCCCCAGATGGCATCCCCTCTTTCGTCTTCGTCTATCGGTATCTTTACTTGAGGCTATATTTTTATTCACCACATGATATGTGTTTTGCTTGGAGCGTCTTGTATGATTTGAGTCTTTTATTTTTAGTTTACCACAATCATCCTTTCTGTACACTCCTTTTGGAGATACACACATGAATCGGAATTTATTAGAATACTCTATGTGTTTCACTTATATCTTTTGAGCTAGAAAATTTTGCTCTAGTGCTTCACTTATATCTTTAAGAGCACGGTGGTGGTTTTATTTTATAGAAATTATTGATCTCTCATGCTTCACTTATATCATTTTCAGAGTCCTTTAGAACAGCGGTAATTTTCTTTGGCTATAAAATTAGTCCTAATATGATAGGCATCCAAGATGGGTATAATAAAAACTATCATAGAAGTGCATTGAATACTATGAGAAGTTTGATACTTGATGATTGTTGTGAGATATGAAGATGGTGATATTAGAGTCATGCTAGTTGAGTAGTTGTGAATTTGACAAATACTTGTTCTAAAGTTTGTGATTCCTATAGCATGCACGTATGCTGAGCCGTTATGTGAAGAAGTCGGAGCATGATTTATTTATTGATTGTCTTCCTTGTGAGTGGCGGTCGGGGACGAGCGATGGTATTTTCCTACCAATCTATCCCCCTAGGAGCATGCGCGTAGTACTTTGTTTCGATAACTAATAGATTTTTGCAATAAGTATGTGAGTTCTTTATGACTAATGTTGAGTCCGTGGATTATACGCACTCTCACCCTTCCACCATTGCTAGCCTCTCTTGTACCGCGCAACTTTCGCCGGACCATAAAACCACCATATACCTTCCTCAAAACAGCCACCATACCTACCTATTATGGAATTTCCATAGCCACTCCGAGATATATTGCCATGCAACTTACCACCGTTCCGTTTGTTATGACACGTTTCATCATTGTCATATTGCTTTGCATGATCATGTAGTTGACATCGTATTTGTGGCAAAGCCACCTTTCTAATTCTTTCATACATGTCACTCATGAGTCATTGCACATATCGATACACCGCCGGAGGCATTCACATAGAGTCATATTTTGTTCTAAGTATCAAGTTGTAAGTAAATCAAAGTGTGATGTTCATCATTATTAGAGCATTGTCCCTGGTGTGGAAAGGATGATGGAGACTATGATTCCCCCACAAGTCAGGATGAGATTCTGGATGAAAGAAAAAAAGGGAGGGGGCCAAAAAAAAGAGAAAAAGTCCCAGACAAAAAATGAGAGAAAAAGAGAGAAGGGACAATGCTACAATCCTTTTACCACGCTTGTGCTTCAAAGTAGCACCATGATCTTCATGATTGAGAGTCTCCTATGTTGTCACTTTCATATACTAGTGGGAATTTTACATTATAGAACTTGGCTTGTATATTCCAATGATGGGCTTCCTAAAAATGCCCTAGGTCTTCGTAAGAAAGCAAGTTGGATGCACACCCACTTAGTTCTTTTGTTGAGCTTTCATACACTTATAGCTCTAGTGCATCCATTACATGGCAATCCCTACTCACTCACATTGATATCTATTGATGGGCATCTCCATAGCTCGTTGATACGCCTAGTTGATGTGAGACTATCTTCTCTTTTTTGTCTTCCCCACAACCACCATTCTATTCCACCTATAGTGCTATGTCCATGGCTCACGCTCATGTATTGCGTGAAGATTGAAAAAGTTTGAGAACATCAAAAGTATGAAACAATTGCTTGGCTTGTCATTGGGGTTGTGCATGATTTAAATATTTTGTGTGGTGAAGATGGAGCATATCCAGACTATATGATTTTGTAGGGATAGCATTCTTCGGCCATGTTATTTTGAGAAGACATGATTGCTTTGGTAGTATGCTTGAAGTATTATCATTTTTATGTCAATATTAAACTTTTGTCTTGAATCTTTCAGATCTGAACATTCATGCCACAATAAAGAAAATTATATTAAGAATTATGTTAGGTAGCATTCCACATCAAAAATTCTGTTATTTATCATTCACCTACTCAAGGACGAGCAGGAAATAAGCTTGGGTATGCATGATACGTCTCCAACGTTTCTATAATTTTTTATTGTTCCATGCTATTATATTATCTGTTTTGGATGTTTAATGGGCTTTAATATACCTTTTTATATTATTGTTGGGACTAACCAATTAACCAAAGGCCAAGTGCAAATTGCTGTTTTTTTTGCATATTTCAGTGTTCCTCAGAAAAGGAATATCAAACGGAATCCAAACGGAATGAAACATTCACAAGAGTTATTTTTAGATCAAACGTGATCGAGGAGACTTAGAGTGGACGTCAAGAAAGAAGCAAGGAGACCACGAGGCAGGAGGGCGCGCCCAGGGGGGTAGGCACGCCCCCCACCCTCGTGGGCCCCTCACAGCTCCACCGACGTACTTCTTCCTCCTATATATAATCATATACCCCGAGAACATCCAAGAGCACCATGAAACCCTATTTCCACCACTGCAACCTCCTGTACTCGTGAGATCCCATCTTGGGGCCTTTTCCGGCGCTCCGTCAGAGGGGGAATCGATCACGAAGGGCTTCTACATCAGGGGGGGTAGCCTCTCCGATGATGTGTGAGTAGTTTACCACATACTTTCAGGTCCATAGTTATTAGCTAGATGGCTTCTTCTCTCTCTTTGGATCTCAATATAAAGGTCTATTCGATGTAATTCTTTTTGCGGTGTGTGTCGAGATCCGATGAATTTTGGGTTTATGATCAAGATTATCTATGAACAATATTTGATTATTCGCTGAAATATTTTCTGCATGACATAAATATCTTTGCAAGTCTCTTCGAATTATCAGTTTGGTTTGGCCTACTAGATTGATCTTTCTTGCAATGGGAGAAGTGCTTAGCTTTGGGTTCAATCTTGTGGTGTCCTTTCCCAGTGACAGTAGGGGCAGCAAGGAACATATTGTATTGTGGCCATCAAGGATAAAAAGATGGCGTTTATATCATATTGCTTTAGTTTATCCCACTACATTATGTCATCTTGCCTAATGCGTTACTCAATTCTTATGAACATAGTACTCTAGATGCATGGTGGATAGCGGTCGATGTGTGGAGTAATAGTAGTAGATGTGGAATCATTTCGGTCTTCTTGTCGCGGACGTGATGCCTATATACATGATCATCCCTAGATATTCTCATAACTATGCGGTTTTCTATAAATTGCTCGACCGTAATTTGTTCACCCACCGTAGAATTTGCTATCTTGAGAGAAGCCACTAGTGAAACCTATGGCCACCGGGTCTATCTTCCATCATATTATTTTCCTATACACTTTCTATTTCTATTTTGCAATCTTTATTTTCCAGTCTATATAACAAAAATACCAAAAATAGTTATCTTATTATTTTTATCAGATGTCACTTTCGTAAGTGACCGTGAAGGGATTGACAACCCCTTTATCGCGTTGGTTGCGAGGTTCTTGTTTGTTTGTGCAGGTACGAGGGACTTGTGTGTAGTCTCCTACTGGATTGATACCTTGGTTCTCAAAAATTGAGGGAAACTCTTACGCTACTGTGCTGCATCTCGCTTTCCTCTTCAAGGGAAAACCAACGCAAGCTCAAGAGGTAGCAATGTTCTCTCGAGACTTTGTGCCCGTAGTTGTTGCAATTCCCTTCCATCGATAAACCCGTATGGATAACCACATATACTCACCATCCATACAATATTTCCTAGTTGATATTGTTATTACAAATACCCTGAAATTCTCTCTGTTGTTCCGAGAATCCTTTGAGCTTACTGCCTTGCATTTATTTGCCACCTGAATACCCCTATGGATAATTTCTCGCACTCATCGAGTATCTGCTCATCCCCAGTTGATTCATGTATTTCACAAAATTCTTTGAAATACCATCCGATCTTCTGAAAATCCTCAACAGCCTATTGCTCTTGAAATTCTTGCTTGCTTGCATTAGGATTAATCCCATAAGTCTAGTAATCTTATTCCCATAAGTCTAGTAATCTTATTGTCATCCTTTGTCATTATCATCTTGAGTCCGTTGATTCAATGTGTTACGAATGCACGCAATCCTCAATCAGATCCTAGAGTTCATCCTTCTGGCTCAGACGTCAATTTAAACATGAGCCGGATCTCGACCAATCAAATTGCCATCGATTGTACCCCTAAGGCTATTCAACTTATCCATCCCTAATCAGAGAATTGCTTCTGATCCCTTGTTTTGGAATTCATAATTCCTTTGCAATTGAACTTTGAATTAGTCAGTTGTTTCTATCATCTGATCTCCTTGCATTCTTTCTTCTTCTGGTTGAGTACTGATGCTCACACCAGATCCCTTATGGACCACCAGATCCTTTATTGGATTTCATCCAACAATGTCCTTCATATTCAATAACCTCATGATCCTTTTCTCTGATACGTAATGCCTTTGGTAAATTGTATCCTCTGCTTCTCAACCATGCTATGCTTTCGAGCTTGTATAATTTACTCCGGAAGTTTGCGTTATATGTTCCTAAGATGCCCCGATGGGTTGAACCTATGCCTTCCTTAGTCTGTGTGAACTCGAAAGTTATGCGGGTTATATTCTACTGACTTCTGGTCACGTAAAATTTCAATTCTACAACTTCTTCGAAAGCAAGAAGTGAATGAAAGGTTATGCATTGAAGAACTGGTAGTCGATCGTGAACCTTTGTGTTCATGCCCTTGGATCCGATGTGGAAGTTATGATGGAAGCTTCTTGTAATAATAATAATAATCCCCTTGTTGTAAGTTCATCTGGTATCTATGTTTGGTCTTTTGCAACCGTGGCTCCGACCATGATTTTTCTCCTTTGATTCCATTTCTTAGACAAGTTGAATTACTTGTCATCTACAAATCAATACGCCTATCCGGCCTCTATTATGCACTACCTTCGAGTATAACCTCTGGTATCTCAAGAATATCACGCAACTACATAACTTCTTATGAGTTGTTCACCAACTACTATTCTTGCCGATTGCAATCCCCCCGGGTTCTCAGTTATTAGTCACTCAAGAACACCGATAAGTGAATGCTTTGACACTCAAATTCAATAACTCTGAGTAATTTTCAGTGCTTACGAGTTTATTAATCCTTCAAGGCATTCTTATCCTGATCGGCTATATCATTATCGTGCTAAATTTAAACCATGCCACCTGGTCCATCTTCCCGAAGCACAACTTTCGATGGTGAGCTAATCTTACGTCGATTTTCCTCTTGATATCAATTTTCCTTGAACAACAAGTTTGATTTCGAGTTTGTGTCGTACTCGTGGTTCGAATAACCTTTCTTTTCATCATTCCTTTGACTTGATGTTTTTGCCGATTGATTACATCTTCATGAACTCTCTCGACAATTAAGTGGTGATCATCATCAACATTCTGAGCTCTTCCAGGATATCAATCGAATTCATGATGATAAGTGTGATGCTCGTCCCGTGGTAATTTGAGTTACCATCGACAACATCCTTACCTTCCTTTCATCACAAACTTGTTCATGTTTTGGATGCAGCTTGCTATCAAACTTGTATAATGATCTACCTTGGAGAATTACCATCTTATTTATCAAGAATGTTGTGAGAAATTCACCACCTCTGAAGGATTCTTGATACAAGTGATACTTCTCGCCATGTACATTCATTTCTTGGTCCCCGTGTTGTCTCTAACCAGAATACCGGCAAACGGAATGTGATGTCTAAATATTCAAAACTTCGAGCAACCCTATTGCTTGTAAGTTAATGAATGATAGTTTCATTCTTTGTGTTTTGGTTATCGAATCACCATTCTAATCTTGATCATGCTACCTAAGCCCATATTTCAGGTGCACCTTTCTACCAATGTTTAAATTGTGTATGTTTTCCTCGAGCATACATCATTATATCATCTGATCTGACTAATGTTACCTCTTTGTTCACATAATTGTGGAAATCCATCTTTTGTAAATCTCAATGAATTGTCGCTGGGTCCATCAACCACCTCCTCATCCTCTCCTTGGTTTAATGATGAACTCTTGTTTCGGAACTCGCTTCCATAGTTCATTTCCTGAGAATCTTACAATGTTATCTCGTCACTTTATGTTGCACCTTTTCTTCTCAGGCATCCCGAGTCTGAGGTATCCTGACACGAATCAGATCTGAATCTCGGTCAGATATGATGGTTGGAACATATCTTTAAGAGTAATAACATTGGTCCTTATATACCGGTAAGGTGATGTCATCCCTAGCGCACCTGGCCTGTGGACCTATTGCTATAGTATCCTTTTAACAAGGATATCCATTCTTCCATGAGGAAATTATGAGACTTTGTTCCTGATGGATCCTTTGTGTATCCAAAGTTTGACCTTTACTTGATGGCCATGTGTAGCGACCAGACCTCAAACGGTCCAATCTCTGTGCTCAGGTGTCATCCCTGGATCAGTAATGCTGACACCACACAGTACTTGAAGGATTTATAACAGAGTAGCAATCACACACTTATTACATCGAGAGTCTCAAAAGAGAACTTATTACAATAAATATGGCTTAAGGCCATCTAATAACGATAACAGCGGAAGGCTTGGAAGATAAGTGAGTCCATCAACTCCAACGGCATCACTGAGTATAGAACCACGACCTAAAACTCCTTAATCGTTGTCTAAAAAGTCTGCAACATTAATGTTGCAGCCCGAAACGGGTCAGCACATGGAGTATGCTGGCAAAATAACACATAGAGAGTAATGGAATGAAATAGGCTATTCTATATGCATATTTGGCTGGTGGAAAGCTGTATGGTTATAGTTTTGCATAAAGCCAATTTTTCCCTACTGCAAAGGAATAAATTTTATTTAACTATCATGGTAGTTGTTAAACAATGAGAATGGTTGACAACATTCTCAATCCCAATTAAGCATCATCATTAAACAAAACCCAACAAAATTAATTTTAGAGTAACATGTTGAGATTCACATGATAATCCAAGTACTAGATACTCAAGATGTCCATAACCGGGGACACGGCTAATCATGATTAGTTTATACACTCTGCAGAGGTTTGCGCACTTTTCCCCACAAGACTCGATCGCCTCCGTTTGGTTTCTCGCAATGCATGGTGTTTGAGAAGACGGATGACCGAGACATAGTCTTTCAGAAGCCCTAGCACCTTACGATCGGGTAGACCGTTACACCTACTTTCCCCTACATCTGCTAGTCTACCACTGTAAGAGTTCGCACAACTTAATCAACTATGCTAGAGCCCATAATAGCTTTTGGCTGCACACGGAAGTTTCTAGCATGAATAATCTCATGATCCCTTTGAGCCTGGGTGGCGGTCCATAAAAAAACAGGCAATCCTGGAATACCCAAGTGCCTCAATCCACCCAGATGTGTGTTTAAGTTGCCACCTTAAATAAACCATTAATTAACAATCTCACATCTGTCATGAAATACTCTCAAACCCAATCCACGTCTACGAGCATAGCATGCCAATAATAAGCAACGTAGAAGTAACTCCCAGGGGTTTGATAATAACAAGCAATAGGTTCTACCTCATATACTTCCCAAACCCACAATTTAATTAGATCCTAATCATGCAATGTGTGAGGATTGATCTAATGTAATAAAACTGGGTAGAGGGAAAACATGATCAAAGTGTTACTTGCCTTGCTGATGATCCGGGAAACCTAGCGAATCGAAGTAGCAAGCGGCTCACTCCGGGTACTCTATCGCAAACAAACAAGCATACAATAAATACTCAACTAAATCACAGGTAAAACTCACATAAGATATCCAACCAGAAAGTTCAACTTAAGAACTCCGGCTGGCAAAAAGAATCAAATCGAACGAAGCAACGGAAGACAAACGACAAAAGAAACATGCTTCGTTTACTATTCTGGATCTAGGGCAATTTTTACAGTGGAAAAAACTTGCTTGAGTTGGTTAAACGGAAAGAGGGTTTCGAGACGAAACTCCAGGCGCTTGAATCGTCTGATTCCGATAAACGAGCGAAAAGTTAGACTAAAACGAAAATCGGATCAGGAATCGCGATCTAAAAAATCGCTGATTTAATCCGAGAAAAAGAAAAACGACGAACGTTCGTTAAAACGAACGAACGGGCGAACGCTTGCTAATTAAATAAACCAGAAAAACCAATCTATTTAAAAAAACCAAAACTAAAAAAACGACAAAACCATCGGAAAAACCGAACGGTTTTTCAAGAAAAACCGGAGGCGAAAAAAAAACTACCTCCGGCGACTCCCGCGAACGGCGGCGGCGGGGGCGGGCGGCGGCGCGGGCGGCGCGGCGCGGCGGCGGTGGCTAGGGTTTGGTTTAGGGTGGGGTCGCGGCTGAGCTTTGGCCGGGGCCTCGGGGCGCTTATAAGAGGCCCGGCCAGGAGGAGTCCTGGCCGATTACGGCCCAAGGTCGGTTCGGACTCTTTTTTTTAATAATTATGCTTGGAAAAAAACAAAAGAAATACTAAACGGACTCCAAAAATCCCAAAATAAATTTTCCCCGGCTTCTAAAATCAAGCCGGACAGGATGAACATTTATTTGGGGCCTAAATGCAATTTTGAAAAACGCGCATTTTTCCTAAATTCAAATAAAATAGCAAATAAAACCAAAATAAAATCTTATTTGATTTTTTTATTAAATCCTCAATATTTCTTTATTTTGGGAAAGTCATTTTATTCCCTCTCTCATATTTTTGTAATAGAAATAATTGAAGAGAAAATAAATAAAATCAAATGATCCTATTTTCAAAATTTGAGACAACTCAAATATGAAAATAATGAAATCCCCAACTCTCTTCGAGGGTCCTTGAGTTGCATGAAATTTCTAGGATCAACCAAAATGCAATAAATATGATATGCAATGATGATATAGTGTATAACATTCCAAATTGAAAATTTGGGATGTTACAAACCTACCCCCCTTAAGATGAATCTCGCCCTCGAGATTCAGGTTGGCTAGAAAATAGGTGAGGGTGGTCCTTTAGCAAATCTTCCTCTCGCTCCCAGGTGGCTTCATCCTCCGTGTGGTGGCTCCACTGAACTCTGCAAAACTTGATAACCTTGCTGCGGGTGACTCGGCTGGCATACTCTAGAATCTTAACTGATTTCTCCTCATAGGTCAAATCACTATCCAACTGAATAGCTTCCAGTGGTACCGTATCTCTCAGCGGTATATCAACCATCTCTGCATGGCACTTCTTCAACTGGGAAACGTGGAACACGTCGTGAACTCCTGGCAATCCTTCGGGCAATTCCAACTTATAGGCAACTTCTCCCATATGCTCCAAAACCTTGTATGGGCCTACAAAACGTGGCGCTAACTTTCCCTTAACTCCAAAGCGCTTAACCCCTCGAAGTGGTGATACTCGAAGATAAACTCGGTCTCCGACTTCGTAAACTGTCTCCTTGCGTTTAGAATATGCATAGCTCTTCTGCCTGGATTGAGCTACCTTGAGCCTACCGCGAATCAATTTCACTTTCTGTTCAGACTCCTTTATCAGATCCGGTCCAAACAACTCGCGGTCTCCAACTTCATCCCAAGACAATGGGGTCCTGCACCTCCTTTCCTACAAGGCTTCGAAAGGGGCCATCTTCAAACTGGATTGATAGCTGTTGTTGTAAGAGAACTCTGCATACGACAAATTCTCATCCCAACTAGATCCATAATCTAGCGCACAACCTCTTAGCATATCCTCCAAAATCTGATTGACTCTCTCAATTTGTCCATCTGTCTGTGGGTGGAAAGCTGTGCTAAATTCCAGTCTGGTACCCAAAGTTTCATGCAACTGATTCCAGAACTTTGAGGTAAATTGGGTTCCTCTATCTGATACTATGCTCCTTGGAACTCCATGCAGACAAACGATTCTAGTCATGTATATCTTTGCCAACTTTGCACTGCTATAGGTAGTCTTCACTGGAATGAAATGAGCTACCTTTGTCAAACGATCGACTACAGCCCATATCGAGTCATAGCCTGAACGTGTTCTGGGCAATCCCTATAATAAAATCGATGCCTAGCTTATCCCACTTCCATTTGGGTATCGGCAATGGCTGTAGCAAATCCGGCTGGCTTCTGATGCTCCGCCTTTACTCTCTGACATACATCACAAACTGCTACATATTCCGCAATATCCTTCTTCATTCCAGTCCACCAGAAAATATCCTTCAAATCCAAATACATCTTGGTGTTTCCTGGGTGAATCGAATACGGTGAATCATGTGCCTCTTGTAAAATTAACTTCCTGATCTCCGAATCATTAGGCACATAAACACTGTCTTCAAGCCATAAGGTGTCGTGCTCATCCTCACGAAATCCTTTAGCCTTTCCCTTTCTCATTTTCTCCTTTATAGAGGCAATCTCCTTGTCAGTCTGCTAGGCTTCTCTGATCTTATCCATCAAAGTAGACTGAATCTCCAATGCTGCTACATAGCCTCTTGGAACTATTTCCAAACATATCTCTCGAAGATTTTTGGCTAACTCCCTTGGTAAATCTCCCATCATTAGGGTGTTGACATGGCTCTTACGTCTCAACGCGTCAGCTACTACGTTAGCCTTTCCGTGGTGATAATGCAATTTCATATCATAATCCTTGATGAGCTCCAACCATCTCCTTTGTCTGAGGTTCAACTCCTTCTATGTGAAAATGTCTCCAAGTCTTCAACGCATGCACTACGGCTGCTAACTCCAAATCATGCGTAGCATAATTCAACTCATGGGGCTTAAGCTGTCGTGAGGCATATGAAACAACTCTTCCTTCCTGCATAAGAACTGCTCCAAGTCCTCGACGTGAAGCGTCACAATACACCTCATAATCCTTGGTCTGATCCGGTAAAATCAACACTGGTGAGGTAACCAAACGTTTCTTCAACTCCTAAAAACTAGCCTCCCATTCCTCAGTTCATATGAACTTGGTATCCTTTTTCAACAACTCCGTCATAGGCTTCGCAATCTTTGAGAAATTCTCAATAAACCTACGGTAGTATCCTGCGAGTCCAAGAAAACTGCGGATCTCTCCAACTGTTGTTGGCGCTTCCCACTTGGTCATGGTATCAACTTAGTGGGATCTACTGCTATACCTTCTCCGGTTATAATGTGTCCGAGAAATCCAACTTCCTTCAACGAAAACTCACATTTGCTGAACTTGGCATATAGTTGATGTTCTCTGAGCTTTCCAAGAACCAAACGCAAATGCTCCTTATGCTCCTCTTCATTCTTCGAGTAAACCAGGATATCGTCAATGAACACTACGATGAACTTATCCAAGAACTCCATAAACACTTTGTTCATCATGTTCTTATAATATGCAGGTGCGTTAGTCAGACCAAATGACATAACGGTATACTCGTACAGCCCATACCTGGTGGTAAAAGCTGTCTTAGGTATATCCTGTTCTCAAATCTTCAACTGGTGGTATCCTGATCGCAGATCGATCTTGGAAAATACCTTAGCTCCTTGCAATCGATCAAACAGATCATTGATCATCGGTAGTGGGTACTTGTTCTTGATGGTTAATTCATTCAAGCCTCGATAATCAACAACCATCCTTAACGATCCATCCTTCTTTTCCACTAGAAGTACTGGCGATCCCCAAGGCGATGAACTTGGGAGAATGTATCCTTTATCCAGTAACTCCTTAATTTGCATCTTAATCTCCACAAAATCCTTTGCAGGCATCCTATATGGTCTCTTTGATATTAGCCCTGTGCCTGGCAAAAGCTCAATCAAAAACTCAATATCTCTATCCGGTGGCATGCCTGGCAATTCTTCTGGAAATACATCAGGGAAATCCTTCACTACTGGTACTTCCTCTTGCACAACTCCTATTAAACAATTTACTTGAGTCCTCTTCGGCACATGCCGGGATACATACTTGATCCTTCTCCCTTCTGGGGTGGTAAGCAAGATCGACTTACTGGCGCAATTGATGTTTCCTCCATACATTGACAACCAATCCATACCCAGAATTACATCCAAACCTTGTGATTCCAATATTATCAAATCTGAGGGGAACACATGCCTACCTATACTTAATGGCACTTGAAACCATCCTTGTCTAGCCATATAATCCGCTCCTGGTGAGCTTACTAACATAGGTGTTCTAAGAACTTTGGTGGACAGGTTATACTTATCCACAAATCCCCTTGATATGTATGAATGCGATGCACCAGTATCAAAAATAACAAGTGCAGTAAATGACTTAACCAAAAACTTACGGATTACTGCATCCGGCTGATCTTCAACCTCCTCCACGTTAACGTGGTTCACATGTCCCCTATTGAAAGGGTTCGGCTTCTTCCCAGAGCTTCCATTGCCATTTCCATTATGTGATTCAGGACATTCATTGGCATAATGTCCGGTCTTCTGGCACTTAAAACAAGTGACTTGGCTCAGGTCTCTCTTGGCTGGGGTTGATGGGTTGGTGCGGTTCTGGCCGTTGCTTCCTCCATTCCCATTACCATTCTTGGTCCATTGTGATTGTGCGAGCTACCTCCTCCATGGGTATGCTGAAAATGTCCTCCCGGTCTAGGGGTAAAATGTGGCTTCTGCTGAGCTCCTGAAGTGTGCTTCCCTTGTCCATACTTCCTCTTGCGATTCTCAATCTGCTGCTACTTCCCTTCAACCATGAGAGCATGATCTACCAACTCCTGGTAGCTGTTGAAGGTGGATACCATCAACTGCATGCTCAACTCATCATTCAGTCCTTCCAGAAACTTCTCCTGCTTAGCTGCATCCGTAGCAACTTCATCTGGGGCATAACGTGCTAATTTACTAAAGTCCTCCACATACTGGCCAACTGTCCTCCTCCTTGGCGCAAGTTGCGAAACTCCAGCTTCTTCATGGCTATAGCTCCTGCTGAAACATGGGCAGTTCGAAAAGCCTGCTGAAACAGGTCCCACGTGACAGTGTTGACAGGGAAAGTGCCTGTGAAATTCTCCCACCATGATGCTGCGGGTCCTTCAAGCTGATGTGCGGCAAACTTCACCTTTTCCGCATCCGTGCATCCTGCTATGGTCAACTCTCTGGCTGTCTTGCAGAGCCAATCATCTGCTACTATTGGCTCGGTGCTACTGGAAAACATTGGCAGATTCAGCCTAAGAAAACGGGCTAAGTGATCAACAGGTGGTGGTGGTGGTGGGTTGTTGTTGTTCCCCTGGTTCTGATTTTGGACTAACAACTGCATCAATGTGTTCTGCTACTGGATCAACTGGGTGAGCTCCGGTGGAAAGGTAAATCCGGGGTCACGTCTCGGAGGCATCTGAGGGTTTAGAAAAGATGAGATTTTAGAATAGAGAGGGGTCTAAAGATAAAACACTACCCATATGCACATGAGGCAAAAGCAAACAATTCACTTCATTCAATTAATCAAACAAGGGCATACAAATGATCTAACTATTGCAAAAGTGATCATACTACTATATCTACATGGTGGACTACTACTACTGATGAGGCGTACTACTAGAAATATTCTTCGGTTGCAGACTCCATTATATCTTCTCCAGCTTCATCAACATAGTCATCATCACTATCGTCTGGATCTGAGTCGGTGTCATCGATGATGATGTAGTCTTCCGGGCGAATCTCCTTGGGTTCTTCGTCTTCATCTACTGGTGTAGGGCCTCCCATAAATATTCCGATCTTCTTGATCAGATCATCATTCTTTTCCACTAATACTTCGATTTCCTCTTCGTAATCTTCATGTGTAGCCTTGAGTTCTTCCTCCAGTTCCTTGATTCTTGTCCTCGCCTTCTTCAGATCTATCATGTCGGCGCACATCTGGTTCTACTGTCGTTGAATGTGCTGGTTTAACTCTTGGATAAAAGCTGTGACTGATCTATCCTCCCTGGTGCTGATCATCTCCCAGTGCTCATCTCTGCGCCCACAAATCTGGTAGATAGTATCCTTAAGATCATTGCGGTGTACTTCTCCAATACGTCCCATGGCAATGTGAGCTGCCATGCTCTTTCCTAGACTCCAAGTTGGCTCTATGGGCTCGGTGACTGTCATGAACGTCCTTCCTGGAACTTGAATCATCCAGCGCTCTTCTTCAGGTAAAGTGGCGTTGTAGGTTCCGGGGAAGCTTGGTACTCCTATGTTCAGATATCTAGTGACTTCCTTCAAGTGGCGTCCAAATGGTGTATCTTCATCCGGTTGCGTGAACTTGTTCCTTGCATCCGCCATCCTAAAAGAGTAGAAAAGATGAGAAGTCAAAAAGAGAAGAGAGAGTAGTGATCTAGGTCTTTAACTTAGTGGTCGTGTCCTACAGTCAGCGTGTGCTCTGATACCATCTTGTAGCGACCAGACCTCAAACGGTCCAATCTCTGTGCTCAGGTGTCATCCCTGGATCAGTAATGCTGACACCACACAGTACTTGAAGGATTTATAACAGAGTAGCAATCACACACTTATAACATCAAGAGTCTCAAAAGAGAACTTATTACAATAAATATGGCTTAAGGCCATCTAATAATGATAACAGCGGAAGGCTTGGAAGATAAGTGAGTCCATCAACTCCAACGGCATCACTGAGTATAGAACCACGACCTAAAACTCCTTAATCGTAGTCTGAAAAGTCTGCAACATTAACGTTGCAGCCCGAAACGGGTCAGCACATGGAATATGCTGGCAAAATAACACATAGAGAGTAATGGAATGAAATAGGCTATTCTATATGCATATTTGGCTGGTGGAAAGCTCTATGGTTATAGTTTTGCGTAAAGCCAATTTTTCCCTACTGCAAAGGAATAAATTTTATTTAACTATCATGGTAGTTGTTAAACATTGAGAATGGTTGACAGCATTCTCAATCCCAATTAAGCATCATCATTAAACAAAACCCAACAAAATTAATTTTAGAGTAACATGTTGAGATTCACCAGATAATCCAAGTACTAGATACTCAAGATGTCCATAACCGGGGACACGGCTAATCATGATTAGTTTATACACTCTGCAGAGGTTTGCGCACTTTTCCCCACAAGATTCGATCGCCTCCGTTTGGTTTCTCGCACTGCATGGTGTTTGAGAAGACGGATGACCGAGACATAGTCTTTCAGAAGCACTAGCACGTTACCATCGGGTAGACCGTTACACCTACTTTCCCCTACATCTGCTAGTCTACCACTGTAAGAGTTCGCACAACTTAATCAACTATGCTAGAGCCCATAATAGCTTGTGGCTGCACACGGAAGTTTCTAGCATGAATAATCTCATGATCCCTTTGAGCCTGGGTGGCGGTCCATAAAAAAATGCAATCCTGGAATACGCAGGTGCCTCAATCCACCTAGATGTGTGTTTAAGTTGCCACCTTAAATAAACCATTAATTAACAATCTCACATCTGTCATGAAATACTCTCAAACCCAATCCACGTCTACGAGCATAGCATGGCAGTAATAAGCAACGTAGAAGTAACTCCCAGGGGTTTGATAATAACAGGCAATAGGTTCTACCTCATCTACTTCCCAAACCCACAATTTAATTAGATCCTAATCATACAATGTGTGAGGATTGATCTAATGCAATAAAACTGGGTAGAGGGAAAACATGATCAAAGTGTTACTTGCCTTGCTGATGATCCGGGAAACCTAGCGATTCAAAGTAGCAAGCGGCGCACTCCGGGTACTATATCGCAAACAAACAAGCATACAATAAGTACTCAACTAATGCACAGGTAAAACTCACATAAGAGATCTAACCAGAAAGTTCAACTTAAGAACTCCGGTTGGCAAAAAGAATCAAATCGAACGAAGCAACGGAAGACAAACGGCAAAAGAAACAGGATTTGTTTACTATTATGGATCTAGGGTAACTTTTACAGTGGAAAAAACTTGTTTGAGTTGGTTAAACGGAAAGAGGGTTTCGAGACGAAACATCAGGCGCTTGAATTGCCTGATTCCGATAAACGAGCGAAAAGTTAGACTAAAATAAAAATCGGATCAGGAATCGCGATCTGAAAAATCGCGGATTTAATCCGAGAAAAAGGAAAAAGACGAACGTTCGTTGAAACGAACGAATGGACGAATGCTCGCTAATTAAATAAACCCAAAAAGCCGATCTATTTAAAAAAACTGAAACTAAAAAAACGACAAAACCGTCGGAAAAACCGAACAGTTTTTCGAGAAATACCAAAGGCGAAAAAAAACTACCTCCGGCGAACGGCGGCGGCGGTCCGGCGACGGCGGCGGGGTGGCGGCGGCGCGGGCGGCGGCGCGACGTGGCGTTGTGCGGCGGCGGTGGCCGGCTAGGGTTAGGGTTAGGGCGGGGGCGCGGCTGGGCTTTGGCCGGGGCCTCGGGGCGCTTATAAGAGGACCGGCCAGGAGGAGTCCTGGCCGATTACGGCCCAAGGTCGGTTCGCACTCTTTTTTTTCAAATAATTACGCTCGGAAAGAAAAACAAAAGGAATACTAAACGGACTCCAAAAATCCCGAAATAAATTTTCCCCGGCTTCTAAAATCAAGCCGCACATGATGAACATTTATTTGGGGCCTAAATGCAATTTTGAAAAACGCACATTTTTCCTAAATTCAAATAAAATAGCAAATAAAACCAAAATAAAATCTTATTTGATTTTTTATTAAATCCTCAATATTTCTTTATTTTGGGAAAGTCATTTTATTCCCTCTCTCATATTTTTGTAATAGAAATAATTGAAGAGAAAATAAATAAAATCAAATGATCCTATATTCAAAATTTGAGACAAACTCAAATATGAAAATAATGAAATCCCCAACTCTCTCCGAGGGTCCTTGAGTTGCGTGAAATTTCTAGGATCAACCAAAATGCAATAAATATGATATGCAATGATGATCTAGTGTATAACATTCCAAATTGAAAATTTGGGATGTTACACCATTTCAATTCTATCTCGATGCATGTTTGTGGTACTCTGATCTTCAATAAGAACATTTGAAGCACAATGCTAAATTTTCAATACCAATTATCCAGACACCGATGTATGGGTAAACCTCATTAAATCCTTGCTCGTTCATCAAAATGGTTACATACTTGGAGCCCTATCATTAATATCTTGTTGTGCCTTTCCTTGGGAAAGATATACTCTAATACTTGAGTATAAACACCTTTTCCTTTCCATTGGTCTGATTAATGTAATAATCACATTTTCCTTTCCATTGTTTTGGTTATCCTTTCTTGTGACCTATATTATATAAGCAGTAATATTTCCATGCTTATGTAAACACGTTGGTGTACCATCCTGTCTAGTGTAACCCCGTTACTTTTGTTGATGGCATTCCGGTAACCACCGATGGACGAGAACTTTGGCTATTGGTCCGCCTCATTCAACGAGAAGGAAAATGGTTCTCTTCGTCCCTCGCCCTTTGTACCGACGTTGTGGACAACATAACTTCTAGGATATCGTCCAACATGCCTTACTATCATGACCGTGCAAGATGTCAACCCCTTCCTTCTTTTAACCCACATGGTGGGCCCATAACCCACTGTCCCACAGGATCGAAACTTGACTGCTGTACACCCATGTTCCCAAGGTTGTTCCTCACGCGTGGCCACGTATGTAATTCACGAGCCACCTTCCAAGAGATCATAAATTCTGGTATCAGACACAATACTTATTCCCGTTGATTTGAACCCCTTTCACGCCCTGTTTCAGGCATGGAACGATTACTTGCCCGCAGAAAACTTCTCATGGTATCTTCTTACTTTGCTCTCGATATTTTCTTAAGTTTCAATTCGAGACTTACTTTCCCCCACATTCCCCGATGCTATCTACTAGATAGTCAACCTTGGAAGGTCCCTTCTTCTAAAGTTACCCCCTATCTTTTTGTAAGTATGATGAAGACCCTGAAGAAAGGATGGCAACTTCATAATGATGACCTAGAGCAGAGGACTGAAGACGTCAACGGAAGGATCAACCTCTTCGACGGGTACAATAAGAACAAGAAGACTCGTTAGAATTTTGTAACCAAATCCCTTCCTCCGTCCTCCCCCTCTTAAATCTCGTGATGAGATTTCTTGTAGTGGAGGAGAATTGTGATGCCCGGATAATTAAGCTATAGTGACCTCCGCTAATGATGCCACGTCACCACGATTACTGTTGCTAATCTCGTGATGATTCAGAACTGGTTTGAAATTCAAATTTAAAATGCAAGTCAAATAATTAAAAACTTCAAATCTAAAATAAAATTGTTGGTGGTGTTGGCAATATTCACTAAGGATTTATCATGCAGAAACCAACATCATTTGACTAATAGATAAATTCATAGGAAATAATAAATGGTCCAACAACAATTATTTTGGCCTTTTCAAAATAAATAAATAATTAAGTCTTTCAAAATAATCCAAGAATTTGTTGGTGGTCCCTAAAATTTGTGCTTGAATTATGCGCTAAGTTACATTTATAACAAAAATTAATTTGGTACTAAACTAAATTAGAAAACAGAGGCAAAAATAGAAAAGGAAAGAGCTAAAAGGAGCTACTTTGCACCTGGGCCTGATGCACATTGCAACAAATCAGTCCAACTCCCCCATCTCCTTATTCCTTGTTCATTAGAGGCGTCGTGGACACACGCGCCACGTCCATGGCTTCGATTGCCACACGTCGTCCATCCGTTGCCTCCCCGCAGTGCATTTGACCTTTCCCGAACCCCTGGACACGAACCCTAGTCCTCACTCTTCCCCCTCGCGCCGTTTTCTTCCCCATGATGCTCATCCCTCGCCTTGCCGTTGTCAATGCCGTGACTCATGCCCACCTCGAGCCACCCGGAAGTGTCCAGGAGCTTCACCACTATCGCCTCCTTCGTCTATGGAATTGGGTTGGACCAGGGAGGCTCTGTACGCTGGCCATCACCGTCATCTTCGTATCCTACATCGCTGACCATCGTCATCAATTCCCCCCGCTCTGGTCTAACCACGGCCTCCTCGACTGCGCCCTCAAGCTTGCTGTGAGCTTCTCTCTAGGATCCCCTTTTCCCCTGCTTTGATCTGTTGCCATTTAGGACGTCCCCACGCTAGGCCACTGTTGCTGAAGCTATGGGTCCGCGCGCACGACTGCATACCCCTGACAACCTGCAGCTGCGCCCTGACGCCCTCGCACGCCCGCTCCCATCGTCGCCCGCCCGCAGCCATCCCTGCCTTATCTCTCCTGGCCGCGCACTACCACGACCCGCGCCGTCTATGCGCGCGATCCGCGCCCACCTACCGCCACCACCCGCTGTCCTCTGCCACCAGCAGCTGCTCCCCACGCCCTCCTGGCCACGCACGCGCCCCCACAGCCCAGCACCTACCTGCTGCCGCCAGCCGCCTGCCTGCGCATGGCCGCCCCTCCACCATCGCGCGCTAAACCTGCCCCTCTGTCCGGCTGTGCTGCCCCCTATTGCTTGCGCTCGCACCGCAAGCCCCAGCCGCTGCCTCGCTCACCCCGGCTGGCGCCCGCTGCCCTCGTGCCCGCCGCAGGCCCGAGCTCCATCGCCGTCCCACTCACTGAAGCCACCGCCACGTCCCACCACCGGCTGCCCCACGGCCACCGTACGACTCGCCCGGGAGCGCTCGTTCGAACGCCACCACCCACGAGAGCTCCCGTGGCCGGAGTCGACCTGCCAGCGATCGTCGGAGCCACTGGATTAGCGCTGGTGGTTACGCTGATGTGGCAACATTAGATTAGGTTAATCACACGCTTAATTACCTTCGTTGTGTATGACAGTGAGACCAACTATCGGTGTCAAAACCGGCTGATCTCGGGTAGGGGGTCCCGAACTGTGTGTCTGAGGATCGATGGTAACAGGAGACAAGGGTGCATGATGTTTACCCAGGTTCGGGCCCTCTTAATGGACGTAAGACCCTACGTCCTGCTTGATTGTATTTGATGAGTATAGGGGTTACAAGAGTTGATCTACCTTGAGATCGTAATGGTTAAACCCTAGATGTCCAGCCTATATGAATTCTGATAGCCTCTATGGACTAAACCCTCCTATTTATATAGACGCTAGAGGGTCCTAGGGTTGTAAAGAGTCAGTTTACAGAGAAAGGAAATTATTCATCTGGACGCTAGTCTTGCCATCCACGCAAAGGAGAGTCCAACCCAGATACGGGGGAAGGTCTTCTATCTTGTATCTTCATGGCCCATCAGTCCGGCCCAAGCTACATAGCTCAGACACCTGAGGTCCCCATAATCCAGGACTCCCTCAGTAGCCCCTGAACTCGCCTTCAATAAAGATGTAATATTAGGCCCATGTCTTCGGCTTTGCAAGGCGGGTTCTTCATCATAATCCGGACTAATGATAATCCGGCAACAACCTCAACATCTTTTACAATTCCCCCTGATGGTGCTTCAACTTTTGCGCGTGGGGTAAATATGAACGGCCCACACCTAAGGCCATCTCACACTACGTAGAAGGAAAAACAACCAAGTCTTGCCACAAAACAAAGCCTTCACCATGGCCAGCACCCGATGCTCCTCCTCGCTTCCCCATGGCCCTCACGAGGGAGATTGGCAGAGTTGCTCCGTGCCTCATCTTCAGCTAAGCCGGCTCTAGACGCAGGGCTACCCCCCTCGCAAATCTAGTTCCCGTTCGAGCGAGATTATATTTAATCGGCAACGACGCGATGGCTGAGAATTTCGCCAACCCCATTAAGTAGGAGAGGGTGTGCTTCATCTCGTTTCTGTTACGGGGCCTGGGATTTCCAATTCATCCATTCCTCCAGGGATTATTGGAATTTTATGGCATCCAACTGCATAACCTCATGCCGGTTCGATTCTGCACATCTCAGGCTTTGTTGCCCTCTGTGAGTTATTCCTAGGCATCGAGGCCCAGTTCAGATTATGGAGGAAATTCTTCTACCTCGTTCCGCACCACAAAGGTGGTTCCATATTTGAAGTGGGTGGTGCTGAAATATGGCGCATTGCCGGATCCGGATAACCTGTAGGAACTCTTAAAGAAGCATACCCGACATGGTCTTTGGAGTGGTTCTATACGGATGATGTTCCACTACCAGATCTAGTCAGGTGCGGTCTCCCTAGTTTTCTAGCGCTCCTCTAAAGAAGCGCCTCAACTAGCGTCCCCGAAGTCCCACAGAAGAGGACAATGCGGTGATAGAACGGTTGGTCAGCAAGGTCAGGCTGCTGGCCCACTCCGAACTCTCAATAGTTGAAGTCATGGCGATCGCAATAAATAGGTATATGTAGCCTCTTCAATCCAGAGTAACTCCTTTATGGTGTTACCACGAAGAGGACGGCGCGTCCCGTTACATACGGTAGGGCCCGGATACCCCAGCCGAACTGGCCTCCATTTTGGCCGATCTGTACAATGGCGAAAAGGAAGATTTTCTCCCGTTAAACTTTCTGGAGGCCTATTCCATGTACACCCCTATTGAATGGGTAAGATCTTGATTCGTCTGTGCTTATTTTACTACATTGCAGACACTAATCGAGTGTAGTTTTTGTTGCCACCAACTAGTCATGGAGGACGATGTTCGAGAACGTCCATTGTCCTGCTCCTCGGCCGGAGGATCATAATCGCGACAAAGATCTTGGATTTTGCATATATATATAGAATTTGATGATGGGGTATTCTATCAGGCGAGGCTTGACGGTTTGGAAGTGGCCATCATCGCCGACTATCCTCGCCTTTACCCATTTTGCATTGTGAGTATCCAGAGGCTTCTTAAGAAGTGGCCCTCATTTGTATCCTTATCTGTCGTACTGATCTGGATTTTAACAGGATCGGCGCTCCAGGGACCGTGTCTCCTCGAGGGCGGCCCCCATGCAAGGCCGCCGTTCAAAACGAAAAGGGACCGGGAGTACCGCAGAGACCTCACAGTCTTCCAAGAGGTATGTGTACTTTAATACATGCCTAGGCATGAGTCTGGATTGTTAAGAGTGTACCATTTTTGTCTTTTATTTTTAGAAGGAGTACGCGGCAAATAGTGGGAAAACACCCCATTAGCCAAATGTTCACTAATCCGGTGCCGGACTCGTCAGCTAGGACGCAAGCCAATGTCGCGCCCGTTCCGCCTCCTCAAGAGGATTCGGATGACGTGTTGGTCACAAATTCCAAAGTGGAGAGCGTGATGAATCACCGTCGTTTAAAGGAAGCTATGCGTGCTCCGGTCTTGTCCTAATAAGAATTCACCGCACTAAGTTCGACAGATGCCTATATCCAAGCCGCTCGAGACGGAGTTATTCAGCTATTCTCGAAGAAAATACAGGTAAACTTTGACATAATTTTGCATGGCCATATGCCAGTAGCCCCCAAGACTTGAAACAGTGAAGCAAACCGATTTAAGGATCGATAACTTTGTGCGGGTTCTGCAAGAAAACAACACCATGCTGGCTCAAGAGCTGAACACAAACTAGACACAACTGAGTGCAGTTACCGCCAAACTAGCGGTTTTGAAAGAGATCGCAAACGGAGTGTCGAGGGATAACAACTTGAGGAGGAAAAGGACTGATACGTCCATTTTACATCATGCTTTTATATCTATATTTATTGCATTATGGGCTGTTATTACACACTATGTCACAATACTTATGCCTATTCTCTCTTATTTTACAAGGTTTACATGAAGAGGGGGAATGCCAGCAGCTGGAATTCTGGGATGGAAAAGGAGCAAATATTAGAGACCTATTCTGCACAACTCCAAAAGTCCCGAAACTTCACGATAGCACATTTAAAAATATATAAAAAATATTGGGCGAAGGAAGTACCAGAGGGGGCCCACCCACCATCCACGAGGGTGGGGGCGCGCCCTACCCCCCTTGGCGTGCCCCCTGGCTCGTGGGCCCCCTGGCAGCCCTTTGGTTCCCATCTTCTGCAATATGAGGTCTTTCGTCCGAAAAAAAATCATAAGCTAGCTCACGGGACGAAACTCCGCCACCACGAGGCGGAACCTTGGCGGAACCAATCTAGGGCTCAGGCGGAGCTGTTCTACCGGGGAAACATCCCTCTAGGAGTGGGAAATCGTCACCATCGTCATCACCATCGATCCTCTCATCGGGAGGGGGTCAATCTCCATCAACATCTTGACCAGCACCATCTCATCTCAAACCCTAGTTCATCTCTTTTATCCAATCTTTGTCTCAAAACCTCAGATTGGTACCTCTGGGTTGCTAGTAGTGTTGATTACTCCTTTTAGTTGATGCTAGTTGGTTTACTTGGTGGAAGATCATATGTTCATATCCTTTATGCATATTAATACCCCTCTGATTATGAACATGAATATGATTTGTGAGTACTTACATTTGTACCTGAGGACATGGGAGAAGTCTTGCTATAAGTAGTCATGTGAATTTGGTATTCGTTCGATATTTTGATGAGATGTATGTTGTCTCTCCTCTAGTGGTGTCATGTGAACATCGACTACATGACACTTCACCATAGTTTGGGCCTAGAGGAAGGCATTGGGGAGTAATAAGTAGATGATGGGTTGCTAGAGTGACTGAAGCTTAAACCCTAGTTTATGAGTTGCTTTGTAAGGGGCTGATTTGGATCCATATGCTATGGTTAGGTTTACCTTAATACTTATTTTGTAGTTGCGGATGCTTGCAAGAGGGGTTAATCATAAGTGGGATGCTTGTCCAAGGAAGGATATTACCCAAGCACCGGTCCACCCACATATCAAATTATCAAAGTACCGAACGCAAATCATATGAGCGTGATGAAAACTAGCTTGACGATAATTCCCATGTGTCGTCAGGAGCGTTTTCCTTTATATAAGAGTTTGCACAGGCTTGTCCTTTGCTACAAAAAGGATTGGGCCATGTTGCTGCACTTTATTTACTTTCATTACTTGTTACCCGTTACAAATTACCTTATCACAAAACTATCTGTTACCAATAATTTCAGTGCTTGCAGAGAATACCTTACTGAAAACTGCTTATCATTTCCTTCTGCACCTCGTTGGGTTCAACACTCTTAATTATCGAAAGGACTACGATTGATCCCCTATACTTGCAGGTCATCAAGTACAATCCAAAGGGATAGAGAGCTTGAAGGCTCAGCTATCAGCTCTTAGAAGGAAAATGAAACGCCGAAGGGCGGCATGTTCGTTATGTCTTCCCCTCATGATTAGAACCACCATAGGTACTTCATGTCTAATCCATAATGCAGAATACCATAAATTTGCTGCGGCAGGTCTGTTAACTGGTCGACCAAAGGAGGAAGTGTCCGGGTTTCAAGGCGACGTGCTAAAGGAGTTATCCGTCGTGCATGCTCGGGCCCGGAAGGCCATGAGGAGTATGGGGAAGGTGTTATGGC
The DNA here is from genome assembly GCF_003073215.2 of Triticum urartu. NCBI lineage: Eukaryota > Viridiplantae > Streptophyta > Magnoliopsida > Poales > Poaceae > Triticum > Triticum urartu. The sequence goes on from NC_053023.1 coordinate 366,600,788, forward strand.
CATTTGATACCCCTCCAGAAAGTATGGAAGCCCTGGCAAACCTGTTCAAAGGTGCTCGGCGCCGGTTCGAGCTATGGAAGACGTCTGCCTGCAGTGAAGGCGCACGAGAAGCCTTGGCCATGGTTAAGACACGCTTCTCGAAACTGGATCCGAATCATATATCCCGAGTAGGACCACAAGGACCAGACGGGAAGGAAATCCTATTAAATTTACTCTATGATCAAGTAATGCTTGCTACGAAATATTCGGAGGACGACTATAGATTAGACAACCTTATAGACGGCATAGAGAAGGAATAGGTTTTGAGCTTAATGTATCGATGCACATTTATGATAAACCTATGGTTTTGATCCGAACATGTGAAATGATTTTGTCATCGCAAACTTTTGGCTTTAACCTCCAAACCAATAATGGCGAAGTATTTCCGGGTACGTAGTACAGGAGGAAGTATCCTTCCGGAAACCAGGCAACCTAGTCATAGTGCCCAAACAGACAAAAAATTCGAGTTCGGGATGTATGTTATATTACGATTGTAAGAAACATCTTCCAAGAAAAATAGTTCCGTTAAAGGTTCCTTTCCTTGGGTCGGCATGTTATACATGCCGAGACGTGTGGTTCGTAGTACGGAAAAACCGTCTTGAAATGCCTTGAAGATGATTGCAATACAGCGATAATCTGCTGACCAATTATTCCCTTAAGAACGCTAGCTTTCGGCTTCACCCATCTAAGGTACATGTCCGGATGACCCAGTTGTAACAATCGCAGAGGTGCTCCCTTTATGCCCTAGCCGAACAATCGGGAACGTAGGGCATAAGCACAGGAGCAAGGCAACCCAGCTTGGCAAAAACTTAAATCATAGAGGTGCATAAAATGGCAAGAGAGGATATATATCCGCAAATGACACATGTACTGTGAGCTCTAGGCTTGATATAATAATAAGCTTTTATTTGCAGAAGCCCCCAGTCGCGGCGGGGTGTATACATTTAAGGATGTGTACCGGTCAATTGTTCAGCCGATCCGAACACAAATGGGAAACATATATAAAAATAAAAAGAAAAGAAAAAATTTGAAAAGGAGACAAAAGAATGAATAAGGAACATGGCCGCACTTATGCGTAGAATCTTCGGAGCCGAGCAGCGTTCCAAGGGTTCGGTTCTAAGCGATTATCTGATGCATTGCGAAGGCGGTAGGCTCCTCCCGTCAGAACTTCATCTATGATGAAGGGAACTTCCCATTTTGGTTTGAGTTTGTCCTTTTTCTTCTCTGGGAGGCGTAAAACAAGCTCACCGATATTGTAAGTCTTTGCCCGCACTTCTCTGCTTTGGTATCTTCGAGCTTGTTGTTGATAGAATGCGGAACGGGCTTGTGCGATATCGCACTCCTCCTCCAGGCCATCTAGGTCATCCTGCCAATCGAGCTCGGCCTCTCTCTCGTCATACATGCGCACTCGAGGTGAATCATGAATAATCCAGGATGGCAAGACAGCTTCTGCACCGTACACCATAAAGAATGGTGTTTATCCCGTCGTGCGGTTTGGTGTGGTCCGCAGCCCCCAGAGTACGGTATCGAGTTCCTCCACCCAGTGTTTATCTGACTCCTTTAGGGATCGCACTAGTCTGGGTTTGATGCCGCTCATTATCAGGCCATTGGCCCGTTTGACTTGACCATTTGTTTAAGGGTGATAGATGGAGGCGTAATCGAGCTTGAGGCCCAGGTTAGCACACTGAATTTTCACTTCATCGCTAGTGAAGTTAGAGTGGTTGTCAGTAATAATGCTATGCGGGAAACCATAACAGTGTACGACACGGGATATAAAGTTTCTCACCGGTCCGGCTTCCGCTGTGTTTTACTGGTTTGGCTTCTATCCACTTAGTGAATTTATCCACCATGACCAGTAGATATTTCTTCTTATGGCTTCCCTCTTTAAGGGGTCCGACCATGTCTAGCCCCCAGACAGCAAAAGGCCAGGTAATGGGGATAGTTCTTATGGAAGTAGGAGGCATATGGATTTGATTGGGGAAGAGCTGGCATCCTACACAGCGCTATATGGAAGCCTTTGCATCTTCCCGGGCCATGGGCCAGAAGAAGCCCGTACGGAAGGCTCTGCTTACAAGGGCCCAAGATGCGGCGTGATGGCCATCGAGGCCAGCATGTACTTCGGCTAGGAGCTGTCGCCCCTCTTCTTCGGAGATACATCTTTGAAGAACTCCAGTACTGCTTTTCTTGTAGAGTTCTCCCTCATGGACTTTATAGGCCTTAAAGCGTCGAACTCTATGACAGGCCTCGTTCTGATCATTAGGAAGCTCCTACCTATTAAGGTAGGCCAAGAAGGGTTCGGTCCATGGAGCAATAACCACCATGATTACATGAGCGGAATGTGTTGGCTCAGTGCCCGAGCCTCCGATGATATCCGAATTATGTTTGGTGTCCGGGGGTATGATCGGCACAGGACTATTATTTCCGCTCTCGTCCTGCCATACCACGGATGGTTTAAAATGCCTCTCCAAAAAGGTGTTAGGCGGGACGGGGTCGCTTTTAGCGCCCAAACGAGCAAGGATGTCTGCTTCCTGATTACTATCTCAAGCCACATGATGAAACTTGAGCTCCTCAAGTCGAGCTGATATTCTAAGTATGGCATTGCGGTAGTCCACCATCTTTGGATCCTTTGCGTCAAATTCTCCATTTATTTGGGATATCGCGAGGTTCGAATCCCCACGCACCTCGATGCATTGTATGCTAATAGAAACGGCCATCCGGAGACCATGCAGGAGCGCTTCATATTCAGCTGCATTATTGGAATCTGTATACATGATTTGTAATACATAACGGACTGTGTCCCCTGTAGCGGATATTAGGATGACACCAGCCCCCAATCCGGCTAACATTTTGGAGCCGTCGAAGTACATCAGCCAGTTGGAGTATGTGCTGTACTCTTTAGGGAGTTCGGCTTCTGTCCATTCGGCGACAAAGTCAGCCAACACCTGAGATTTCATACCTCGGCGTGGCTTGTATGTTATTTCAAATGGTAAGGGCTCAATAGCTCATTTGGCAATGCAGCTGCTGGCGTCTCAATTGTTTATGATGTCATTGAGTGGCACTTCAGAGGCCACCATGATCGAGCACTCTTGAAAGTAGTGCCGCAGCTTTCGAGATGCCATGAATACCGCTTATGCTATCTTTTGATAGTGTAGGTATCGGGATTTGCATGGTGTAAGGACCGCCGATATATAATATACTGGTTTTTGGAGTGGGAATTTGTGTCCCTCTTCCTCTCATTCGACAACGAGCACAACGCTCACTACTTGGTGAGTTATTGATATGTACAGAAGCATAGGTTCGCCGACAATTGGTGTGGCCAGGATTGGGTTGTTTGCTAACAAAGTTTTTATATCTTCCAACCCGGCCATCGCCGCATCCATCCATCGAAGTGATCGGTACGTCAGAGCAGGCGATAAAGTGGTACTGCCTTTTCTCCCAGTCCGGAGATAAAGTGGCTCAAGGCTGCCATGCACCCAACTACTTTTTGGACCTGCTTTAGGTCTGTTTGTGTCGCCAATTGCGACAAGGCTAGGATTTTGGCCGGATTTACTTCGATTCCTCTGTTGGAAAAAATAAACCCGAGCATTTTTCTAGCCAGGACGCCAAAAATACATTTTTCTGGATTGAGCCTGTCGGATCACGGGTTCCGGCAAAACCCTCAAGGTTCGAACACTTGGGTGCACACGAAGTTTTTCTCCCTACCGATCCACGCCCTAGCTCTCTAAGATCTCACGGACGAACTCGACGAACTCACAACACATAAAGACACAAGATTTATACTGGTTCAGGACACCGTTGTGGTGTAATACCCTACTCCAGTGTGGTGGTGGTGGATTGCCTCTTGGGCTGATGATGAATAGTACAAGGGGCAGAACAGCCTCCCGAGGTTGAGGTGATCTTGTGCTCTCTTTTCGTTTTTCTCTGCTGTGGTGGCTAGCTCTACTTATATAGGCCCTGGTCCTCTCCCCAAATATTGAGTGGGAAGGGAGCCAACAACGGTCAATTTGAAAGGGGACAGCTAGTACAACTTATCCCGAGAAAAGCGATCTTCGCCTACAAAAAGGCTTTGGTGATGACGCCGTCTTGGGCTCCATGGTGACCTCCGTATTGCCGTCCTACTGGTCACCGATATGGAAACCTTTGCTTGATGCCTCAGTACTCCGCGCCTACGCTTGCCCCTTGGCACCAAAGAGGAAGCAAGGACACTCCGCGCCTGCGCTTGCCCCCTTGTCGCCTGGTCTCGATCTTCATGGCTCACGTCATGAGGACCTCGCGAGGTTTGCCCTGCCTTGACCTCTCCGCCCCTTGTGAGCTTGACTGGCGAGGCCGCTCCTGAGGAGATCTTGCGTCGCCCGCCTTGCGAGGGTCTTGAATAACTTGTCGATGAAGATGGGTTGTACAGACCTGCCAGCCCAGCCACGCCGTGGGCCGCAGGCAGGCACGTCTGGGGACCCCCGTTCCCAAAATGCCGATAGTAGCCCCCGGGCCCAAGGCGCGCTCGGGCTTGGCTTCGAGGCGAAGCCAAAGGTCAAGCGCGAAGCGCCGCGGGCCCCAAAAGCCTGCGACCTTGGTTGATGTGTGGTGGTTGATTGGACATGGGCGTCTCCGCTTCCCCACGCTGCCTCGACAACTGTCTGTTTTGACAAGTCCCTACGGCATGCAAGGAAAACCATCATTACCTGTGATCGTGGGAGCACTGTTTGGCCTTCTATTGCTATAAATGAGGAAGGGGCGGAGCCCCCATCCCCCACTTCTTCCCATTCCGTCTGCTTCTTCCTCCTCTGCTCCACTACTAGCAGCAACTTCAATGGCGCCGATCCATAGGTTTTCGACTCAGGAGAAGGGAAAGGTTCCCCTCGACATGCCTGTGCTGCTTCCGCCGAAGAAGAGGTTGGCCCACCGTCGCGATGCTGTGGCGATGCAGGTGGTGACGAGGACTTGGTGCGAGCGGCCTCCTGCTGGGTATCCACTGCCCTTGTACGCCCAAGCCCTAGGCTCGGGAGGAAGAAGCAACGAGCGTCGGCGCGCGCACCGCGGCCAAGGTCGACGCGCCACGACGACGAGTGCTGTCGCTCCTGGAGTCCATGCCGCGGACTCCTCACGCGAGCTGGTGCTGTGGTCGGCGATGCCGCCAAGCCCCTGGATCCGCTTCCTACACTTCTTCTCTGACGTGATGCCACCAAGGGGGCCTCTTGAACTCTGGCTGCAGCGTGCCGACTGCGACGCTCCGGCGACCGGAGCAAAGGTTGAAGCAGTCTACACCGGCAAGATCTTCATGACCCGCGGCTGGGGCGAGGTCGCGCGGGTTTGCCGTGCGGAGGGCGCCCTCATGATCCACTTCGAGTACAACGGCGCCTCCAAGGTGTTCTTCAAGGTCTTCGACGCGGAGGGTCGCCGCTTGGAGTGTTTCCCCGAAGGGGAGCGCCAGGATGAGGTGCGCCCCGCTTGCGGCTACTCCTGAAGCAGCGATTCATGGGAGTCTAGCGGTTCTCCCGAGCTCTAGGAGACTCTGGAGACGAGCGACGACAACTACGTGCCCCTGAGCTCTCGCCGCGCTCGGAGCAGGGCCGCAACGTCCGGGCGTCGCCGTCGCTGATCTGGATGGGGTTGGTGCCGGCCTCCCGCGGCCCACTGTTGATGATGGCGTCGACCGTGGGGATGTGTAGATAGGATTCTCCATGGTTCTCTTCTTTTGTTCCCTGCGAGGAACCAAGAATTACCCCATGGGGGCGTGTAAGGAGTTTGCAATGTCTTTTGTTGATATTATCTCAATTATGGAAGCCTTGTGAGCGCAAGTCCTGTTTAGGCTCGGTCTTCCCTTTCCAATATCGCGACAGCTTGTTGCTCTACGCTGACAGGTCCCGGTCCCCAAGTAAGCTTCAGCCATCGCTGGTATGCAAGGTCGCGTGCCGTGGTCAAGGCCAGGAGGTGAGCGGCCCGAGGTCCAGTAAGAGCCCCTGAGGCACGATGCTCAGGTGGTCCCCTTTAGCGCCCAAGCAGCCGTGGTAAGATAAGAAAGGGAGGCGACGTTGCCGCAATAGGGCTGCGGCGAGCGTGTCCCCTAGGTCCCAACGATTAGTTGATCTGAGCTCATGACTTATCTTGGTGGTCCGGGGTCGATTATTTATGATGCGCCAGACCAGTGCGCAAACATCCGCAGCATAGCTAGGTCAGGCCCATGCGAGTCCTCCCCCTTCCTATGCTTTCCTTTGTGCTCTACGTCCTCAGGTCCCAGCTCTCCAGTGAGCTCAACTTCCGCTGGTATTCCAGGTCGCGTGCCGTGGTCAGGACAGGGGGTGAGGGCTAGACAGCCAGTAAGAGCTCCTGAGTCACGATGCTCAGGAGCCCCCCTTTTAACATGCAAGCAGATTACTTGGAAGAGGTGGGAGCTCGCGGTGCCGCCTCGTGCTATCCTCATGAGATTCCTGCAAGCCAGCACAAGGAAGAACATGACCTGCCATTATGGTTGCCAGCCTGCCGCTGGTTGCTCCGCAAGGGGGTGAAGGCACTGAGGGCCTAGTAAGGTGACTTGCGCAGGGCATAGCGCGAGCCAGAGCCCGACCACTCAGGTTTATCGACGTGGTAGGGACGGACTCGTGCACCAGCACCGTGCCGGCGTGGGGAGGCCCCGTGGGAGGCGACGACTGAGCAGGTAGTAATCATAGGTAGATTAAACATGAGAGTAGCAAGCTTAAGTAATGTCATGGGAGATACGTGCCACTGGGTCAGGCCCGAGCGGCTTGGGGATGATGCAGCCTGAGGGGCACTCCCAACAAGGTAATCTAAAGACATAAAAAGGGATACATGCCACAGGGACGAACCCACGTGACCTGGGAATGATGCAGCCGAGGGGCGCTCCCAACTAAATGAACTTGGAAAGATGTCACCTGGTTATGTTGACGAAGGAGAGTTGGGGCAGCTGAAGGTGCACGATGAAAGGGTTGCTCCTCACGAGCCACCGGAGCCCTGAGCCTCGGGAGGCTCTAGGGGCTCAGGTGGTTCCTTGAGGACGGTCTCCACCTCCATCGGGACGACGTGGTGCCTGGCCTCCTGAGCCGCTAAGATGCGCCGCAAGTTGCGCTAGTAGGCGGACGATACACTCGACAGGACAAAGGGCATGTGAACGTAGCTGTGCGGTGGGCCCTCGCAGCGTCCCACGCGCGAAGGCCAGAAAAGCTCCTGAGAAGCGGCCCTATTGAGCCCTGGAACATCGATGCAGACGCGTAGCCCGACATCCTCACCAGGATGGGAAGCTGCGTCTCATGAGCGGTGGTCGCCGCGCATGGCCCTTCCGTCTTGCAATTCCTGGGTGGTCTTGGTGATGAACTCCTGAACGGTGGGTAATCCTTTCCCTGCGCCCTCGTGAGTGAAACATGCCGTGAAGCACACCTCCAAGTGGTGCCCAAGCGCCTCCCTCGTGGTGTGGGCAAGGTCTGTGGCCTTCCAGAAGAAAGCCCCCGAGCCCTACCCGAGAAGGGCGCCGGGCGCGCCTTCCTATGCGATGGAGGGAGGCGCCCCTAGAGCGGGCGTAGATCCTGACGAGGCTCCGGCTGTGATGCCACCCTCTTGACGTCCTGTATGCCGCAGCTGCTTCTTCTTCTTGGGGATGGCCTCAGGAGGGCCCTTTCCCTTGCTGTCGGGGTCGTCGATTGCTGCAGCTTGGAAGGCACGCTCGAGGGAGCACACCACATCTTTTTCTTCACATGGGACCGTGATGATCCCACTGCTTCCTGGCATCTTGAGGGCATTGTAGCCGTGATGGGTCACCGCCATGAACTTGGCTAGGGCTGGATACCCGAGGATGGCATTGTACGGCAGACGGATGTGCGCGACGTCGAAGTCGATGAGCTTGGTGCGGTAGTTCTTTCATTACCCGAAGTTGACAGGGAGGCGGACCTGCCCTATCGGTCTGGTGGAACTGCAGGTCACTCCTGAGAAAGGCTTGGTGGGCTCAAGCTGGTCATATGGCAATTGGAGGCTGTCGAACGTGTCGACGGACAGGACGTTGAGCCCTGCGCCGCCGTCGATGAGGGTCTTGGTAATTTCACGTTGCTGATGACTGGGAAGCAAAGCATCGGGAGGGCACCGGCGGTAGCTGCGCACTTTAGCTGGTCTGCCGAGTTGAACATGATGGGGCACTGTCGGCGTCCTGGGAACGGGGGTCCCTAGACTTTCCTGCCTGCGGCCCGCGGCGTGGCTGAGCCAGTAGGCCGTACGGCCCATCTTCACCAACAAAGCACCCAAGACCCTCGGGAGGCGGACGACTCAAGACCTCCTCTAGAGTGGCCTAGCTAGGCAGGCTCACAAGGAGCGGAGATATCAAGGCGAGGCGAACCTCACGAGGGTCTCGTGACGTGAGCCATGACGATCGACACCAGGTGGGCGCCAACGCGCGCGACATCCTTGTTTCCTATTTGGTGCAAAGGGGGCAAGCGCACTCGCGGAGTACCGAGGCCTCAGGCAAAGGTTGCCATTTCAGTGCAACAAGACCAAGACTATGGACTGCAAGATGGAGGTCATCGTGGAGCCCAGAACAGCGTCACCACCAGAACTTTCTGCAGGCAAAGACTACTTTTGTCAGGATAGCTTGTACTAGATGTCCCTCTTCAAATTAGCCCGCCATTGTTGGATCCCTTCCCGCTCGATATTTGGGAAGAGGACCAGGGCCTCTATAAATAGGACTAGCCAACATAGCGGATGAATGATGATCTGAGGGAGAGAGAGAGACCACCCCCACACGCACAAGCTCACCGAGCTCAAGAACACCTCAACCTCAGGAGGCTGTCCTTCCCTTGTACTGTTCATCAGCCCAAGAGGCAATCCACAACCACCACACTGGAGTAGGGTATTACACCACAACGGTGGCCCAAACCAGTATAAACCCGTGTCTATCTGTGTGGTGAGTTCGTCAAGTTCGTCCGCAAGATCCTAGTGAGCTAGAGCATAGGTAGGTTGGAGGGAAAGACTTCGCGCGCACCCTAGTGTTCGAACCTTAAGGGTTTGCCGGAACCCCACATCCCGACATTTGGCGCACCAGGTAGGGGTGCGTCGTAGCTTCCCTTCCGTCAGCTCGTCGCTCTATCGCTTCGTCGTCTCCATGTCGGACGCTCGCCGCGCTCGAGCTAAGCGTCGGGCCACCCTCGCCGCCCGCGTCGCTGAGACGGCTCCTGTCGGTGGGCCTCCTCGTCGTTCTCCGTCCCCCGCCGCCAACGCTGCCACCGGCCCGGTGGGAAACGAGCAGCATGCGTCCTTGCAACATCCTTCGTTGCGGCAGGACGGCCGCACCGCTACTCCATCACTCACGCCTGCTGGTTCTTCATCTCACGCGCACGGCACTTCCATGGAGGCACGGGCCGCGCTCATCGTGGCGAACAAGCTCCAGCGTTACCGCCCCATCGACGACGTCTATGAGGAGTGGCTCGACCGCGTCGCTGAGCTCGTCTGTGCCGCGGGGGGCTCTCTGGCACCGTCCCACTCTCTACCTCCCCCTTAACGGACCACGGGCGACAGGGCTCATGGCGTGCCTCGACTGCCTCGACCAAGACGGTGCTTTGGCGCCAAGGCGCGCGCCTCCACGGCTTGATCCACCGCGCCCGGCGCCCGCGCGTGAAGAAAGGAGCTGCCAAGAAATCCCACAGCAGCGATAAGATGCACCAGCGCTCCCCGCGCCACCTCGTCAAGACCGCGTGCCGTCTGCAGTGGCACAGCGCGGACCTCGCCAAGACCAAGCTCCACCTCCGAAGCGGGCCCCGACAACCACGGCAGGCTGCCGCTCCTTCAGCCCTGAGCTGCGTAGCGTTGCCTGGCCAGGCAAGTTCAAGCCAGATCTGCCTCCTCGGTACGACGGCACCGCCGACCCCGCAGAGTTACTGCAGCTCTATGAGTTGAGCATCGAAGCGGCCAACGGCGATGAAAAAGTCATGGCGAACTGGTTTCCCATGGCTCTCAAGGATGGGGCCCGCTCCTGGCTCCTGAACCTGCAGCACGACTCGATTTCCTCCTGGGACGAGATGCGCGACCACTTCGTCGCCAACTTCCAGGGCACTCGTGACCACCCACTGGTCGCAGGAGACCTACGCCGCATCAAGCAACAAACAGGAGAGACCCTCCAAAAGTACATCCAGCGCTTCAACAACACCCGCCTCAAGATCCCAAGGTCACGGACGAGGCCATCATGTCCGCGTTTTCCGATGGTGTCCGCGACGTCAAGATGAAGGAAGAGCTGGCTATCCATGAGGAACTTTGCACATATCAGGAGCTGTTCAACCTGGCGACCAGGTGCGCAAGAGCTGAGGAGGGGCGACTCTCTATTCTTGAGCTGCCAGCTGTAGGAGTGGAGGAAAAGAAGGCCAAGGCCAAGGACGTGAAGCGCAAAGAGGCAGTAGTGCTCGCAGAGCCCGACACCAAGCGAGGCAGAGATCAGCCCAAGTCATCCAAGAACGGCCGCCCATTCTGCGCCTTCCACAACCTGAACACCCATAACACCAGCGACTGTCAAGAGCTCAGAGCCATTCGGGAAGGACACTTCGGCCGACGCCCCGAGCGCAACGATTGAGGCTACGGCCGCGGAGGAGGACGCGGAGGCGGACGCTGGGATGACCGTGGCCCGCGGCAGGAGTGGTGTGACCGGCCTCGTGAGGACAGCTGGCAAGACCAACCTCGCGAGGGCGCCTCGAAGGACCCGCCTCGTGAGGATCGCCCCCAGGGCAACACTAGTCTTCCCCCGTTGCCTCCGCCAAGGAGGAATGATGACCACCACTAGGACGAGGGGGCTGGGGGCTTCCAGGAGCCGCGCGCGGTCGCTTGCATCTTGGGCGGCGCTCAGGGCCCACCCTCTCAGTGCATCTTCAAACAGTTCGCTCGCGAGGTGAACGCGGCGCTCCCCAAGCTCGAGGCCACGCGCCTACTCCGGTGGTCCCAATGTGCCATCACCTTCAGCTCGGCCGACCAGCTCAAGTGTAGAGCCACCGCTGGCACACTCCCTATGCTGTGCTCCCCAGTTATCAACAATGTGCAAGTCACCAAGACTCTCATCAACGGCGGCGCAGGGCTCAACCTCCTATCCGCCGACACTTTCGACAACCTCCAAGTGCCCTATGAGCAGCTCCAGCCAACCAAGCCTTTCTTAGGAGTGAGTGATGGTTCCACCACACCAATAGGGCAAGTCCACCTGCCTGTCACCTTCGGGGAGCGCAAGAATTACCGCATCGAGCTCATCGACTTCGACGTCGCGCACATCCGCCTGCCGTATAATGCCATCCTCGGGTACCCAGCCCTGGCCAAGTTCATGGCAGTCACTCACCACGGCTACAACGTTCTCAAGATCCTAGGAAGCGGGGGGATCATCATGGTCCCATGTGAAGAAAGGGATGCGGTGTGCTCCCTTGAGCGCGCCTTCCAAGCTGCGGCAATTGACAACCCTGACAGCAGAAGTGAAGGCCCTCTGGAGACCATCCCCAAGAAGAAGCTACCACGCCGTGCAGGACCCCAAGAAGATGGCGTCGTATCAGGAGCCTCGTCAGGATCAACGCCCGCTCCAGGGGCGGCTCCCTCCACCGCATAGGAAAGCGCGCCCGACGCCCTCTTCAGGCAAGGCTTAGGAGCTCTCTTCTGGAGGGCCTCAGACCTTGCCAATCTCATGAGGGAGGTGCTTGGGCACCACTTGGAAGCGTGCTTCACGGCACGTGTTCCTCAGGAGAGCATGGGGGAAGGAATGCCCACCACCCAGGAGTTCATCACCAAGACCACCCAAGAGCTACAAGATGCAAGAGCCATGCATGGCGATAGCCTCTCATAGAGTGTGGCTCACCAACCAGGCGAGGGTGCTGAGCTGCGCGCCTGCATCGACATCCGAGGGCTCAACAGGGCCGCATCTCAGGAACGCTTCTGGCCATCACACGTGGGCCGCTGTGAGGGTCCACCACACAGCTTCGTTCGCATGACCTTTGGCTTGCCGAGCGTGGCGTCGGCCCATCGGCGCAATGTGCGGCAAGTCCTAGCGGCTCAGGAGGCCAGGTTTGTAACACCCCGGATGTGATTTACCCAATATGCACTCCAACTCTTGCCGTTTCGGGCCTTAAGTTGTTTTATTTTCTCAGGTTTGGGTTTTTATCTTCGTGTGTTGTTATCGTTGTCATGCATCTCATATCATGTCATCATGTGCATTGCATTTGCATACAAGTTCATCTCATGCATTCGAGCATTTTCCCTGTTGTCCGTTTTGCATTCCGGCGCTTCGTTCCCCTCCGGTGGTCATTGCTGCCATTCTTTCGTGTGTGCGGATTAAACATTTCCGGATTGGGCCGATACTTTCCAAGCGGCCTTGGTTTACTACCGGTAGACCACCTGTCAAGTTTCGTATCATTTGGACTTCGTTTGATACTCCAACGGTTAACCGAGGGACCGAAAAGGCCTCGTGTGTGTTGCAGCCCAACACCCCTCCAATTTGTCCCAAAACCCACCAAAACTCTCTCCACCATCTAGAGCATTCGATCACGATCGCGTGGCCGAAAACCGCACCTCATTTGGACTCTCCTAGCTCCCTCTATGCCTATATATACCTCCCCCATTCCAAATCTCGGATCCCCTCCTCGAAACCCTAAAAAAAACCTCATCTCAGCGCGCCGGACATTGTCCGCCCGGGTCGGACACACCGCGCCGCCGCCCCGCACCAGTCGCGTCCCGCCACGTAGCGCCCGCCGCTCGCCGCCGCCACGGGCCGGGAAGCCCGATCCGGGCCCCCGCGGCCCGTCTCCTCGTCGTCGCCGCCCGCGGGAGGAGCCCGCCCGACGCCGCCGCCTCTCCTCTTGCCGGTGCCCGCGCCACCATACGCCGGCGACCGCCGCCCGCGCCACCGTACGCCGGCGACCGGCGTCGTCCCGCTCCGTCTCCGGCGAGCCTCGCCGCCCGGCCACGCCTCGCCGCCCCGGCCTCTCCGCCGCGCCGCCCCGTCGTCGTCCTCCTCCTCCGGCCGGTGAGCCCTGCAAGTCCGGCGACCTCGGCGTCCTCTCCGGTGAACAGCTCCGGCGTCCTCGGGAAGCGTGCAAATCGGGATCTGGATCTGGAACTTCACGGTTGACTTTTCCCCCTCCAAACCCTAATAATTTGCTCCTGTCCATCACATCGTAACTCCTCATCCGTAACTCCGTTTTGGGCATATAGCATATCAAAATGTTCGCCTCAAAGAGCACATCATTTCATTCCATTGCATCATTTTAATTTGAGTTGATCTTGATGCCCGAAAAGCTACTAGAAGAGTGCTACTTGAGATAATTGTCAGATCTGCTGCTCCATTTAGATATTTGTCATTTTTTCCATGATTAATGTGTGCATGATATGCCCATGAGCTCTACATATGTTTTGTTAAGGGTTTTGCCATCTATCCAGAGGTGAAACCCATGTATTTTTGTGATGTGTGTGGTGACTAGAACAAGCTTGCAAAGTGAGGCACTTGGTAATGCTGATTTCAGGGACATAGCATTTCCACCAAGTCCTTGGCCTGTTTATCTCATTATGCCATATGTTCATGTTGTTTCCTAGTGATCCGTGCCTCTTTTGAGGATGCTCAGTAAGGATGTTTTATTAATCATGTAGTGCTCTATCCACCCATGTCTTTGTTGCAATTATGGAGCACCCTATCTTGAGTCAATCGAGCTCTACTTTTGCTATTTCGTGAATCCGGGCAGATTGTCTACTTGTTAGCGATTTTGTCGCGGATGTTGTAGTTGATCCGTGCTTGCTATGTTATTGTTCTTGCCATGTCTATCTTGAATTTTGTGTATTCTTGATGGGTGTATGCTTAGATTATCATGACATGCTCTGTAGTGAGTGCATCGAGCTCGTAAACATGCCTACTTGATATCTGTTTTCAGCATATTCCAGTTTTCACCAAGTGTGAGAACTGATTATGTTTTTGCCATGTTCACATGCTTGCAAATGTATTTTCTGATCCCTTTTGGCTCAAGGTCACTAAGGGACTTTTGTTAAGCTCTTTGAGTAGCTCCATGCCATGCTTTACTTTGCCATGTTCAGGTCCTGTAGAATATTGTTTTCATGCTCCAAAGAGTGCTATCTGATCTGAAATTCCAGACAAGTGTTAATTTCACTAAGTCTGAAATCTGTTTACCAAATGCATTTTTGCCATGCTTGTTTGAACCTGTTATTGGATGAATTGGCCGTAGCTCAGTGCTAGACTTTTGTTAAGCATCATGAATGGATCCCTTACATGTATTTTTATGCCATGTTTGGGTGCTGTAGCATGTTCATCTTGTTGCATTTAGATGGCTACTTGCTGTAAATCGCAGACCGGTGTCATATTCGAATCGCTTGCCATTTCCAAACCGTAACTCCGATTCTGGTGATCTTTATATCGTTTTCAAGCGATTTCATCTCATCTTTCCAGTGGCACACTTGGTTTTCCAAGTTCATGCCAGGTTCATGCATTCCTTGTCAAATCTTGCATATGCATCACATTTTCCATCCCGCATAGCATATCATCCTTGCATCATATTGTTTGAGCTTTGCACGTGTTTGATTGCGTTCCATTTGCTTGTTTGTCCTGTTTGGGTAGAGCCGGGAGACGAGTTCGCTAACGAGGAGCCCATTGAGTTTGCTTTCGTGGATCCAGTCAACTCTGACAACTTTGCAGGCAAGATGATCATACCCTCGAAATCACTACTATCTTTGCTTTGCTAGATGCTCGCTCTTTTGCTATGCCTATGCTACGATGTCTACCACTTGCTTTCAAGCCTCGCAAATTGCCATGTTAAACCTCTAACCCACCATGTCCTAGCAAACCGTTGATTGGCTATGTTACCGCTTTGCTCAGCCCCTCTTATAGCGTTGCTAGTTGCAGGTGAAGATTGGAGACCGTTCCTTGTTGGAACATTATTTACTTGTTGGGATATCATTATATTGCCATGTTATCTTAATTCATCTATATACTTGGTAAAGGGTGGAAGGCTCGGCCTCTCGCCTAGTGTTTTGTTCCACTCTTGCCGCCCTAGTTCCCGTCATATCGGTGTTATGTTCCCGGATTTTGCTTTCCTTACGCGGTTGGGTTATAATGGGAACCCCTTGATAGTTCGCCTTGATTAAAGCTTTTCCAGCAATGCCCAACCTTGGTTTTTCCATTTGCCACCTAGCCTCTTTATCCCTTGGGTTTCCGGAGCCCGAGGGTCATCTTATTTTAAACCCCCCCTGGGCCAGTGCTCATCTGAGTGTTGGTCCGACTGAGCTGCCTGCGGGGCCACCTCGGGGAAACTGGAGGGTTGGTTTTACTCGTAGCTAGTCTCATCTGAGTGTGCCCTGAGAATGAGATATGTGCAGCTCCTATCGGGATTTGTCGGCACATTCGGGCGGTGTTGCTGGTTTTGTTTTAACTTGTCGAAGTGTGTTGAAGAACCGAGATACCGAGTCTGATCGGAACGTCTCGGGAGGAGGTCTATTCCTTTGTTGACCGTGAGAGCTTGTCATGGGCTAAGTTGGGACTCCCCTGCAGGGATTTGAACTTTCGAAAGCCGTTCCCGCGGTTATGGGCAGATGGGAATTTGTTAATGTCCGGTTGTAGATAACTTGAACCTTAACTTAATTAAAATGAATCAACAATGTGAGTTACCGTGATGGTCTCTTCTCGGCGGAGTCCGGGAAGTGAACACGGTGTTGGATTAATGCTTGCGCAGGTTGTTCTCTAGATTCTCGCTCGCGCTTTGCGTCCTCTTCTCGCTCTCTTTTGCGAACAGGTTAGCCACCATATATGCTAGTCGCTTGCTGCAACTCCACATATTTTTTACCTCGCCTTTCCTTTTAAGCTTAAATAGTCTTGATCGCGAGGGTGCGAGATTGCTGAGTCCCTGTGGCTCACAGATTACTTCCAAACCAGATGTAGGGCCTAATGATTCCTCTCCAGATGGCACGCTTGAGCTCAAGTGGGAGTTCGACGAGGACTCTCAACTATACTATGTTTCTTTTCTTGATGATCAGTAGTGGTGCCCAGTTGGGGTGATCGGGACCATGTCGCATGTTGGGTTGTCTTTTATTTTTGGCGCCGTAGTCGGGCCATGAGTGTTTGAATGTTGTAATGTTATTTATGTACTTGATTGACGTGGCGAGTGTAAGCCAACTATGTTATCTCCCCTTTTATTATCTATATTACATGGGATGTTGTGATGATTGCCTAACTTGCGACATATGCCTTCAATGCGATTATGTCTCTAAGTCGTGCCTCGACACGTGGGAGCTATAGTCGCATCGAGGGTGTTACAAGTTGGTAATAAGAGCCTTCCCCGACCTTAGGAGCCCCATTGCTTGATCGTTTTTAGCAGCCGAGTTGCGTCTAGAAAATTGTTTTGAGTCATTTAGGAATTATATATCGGCGAGTTTAGGTATTCTTTTTACTTCCCAGTCTCCTCATCGCTCTGGTAAGGCATCCTGACGTAGAGTTTTGACTCTTCTCTTCTCAAATTTCACAAAAAAAAAAATTTAGGATCACGCGGGTATCTTGGAATCGTTCCGATGGTTTTGTGACGAGAACATTGTCTTGGTGCCTCCTGTGAGGGGTTTTGTGGAAGTGTCTCGGGGAGTTGATCTCCGAGGTGTTGTCGTCACAATTTTATCGTTGCAGTTCTGGAATACCTGAGTTTAGGACGCCGACATCGAAAATCTCTTTTATGCAGTTCGTTGGTGAGATAACCTTGATGCCACCCTGTACTGGGCGGGAGTTCGGGAGTATCGCCATAACTTGTATAACGGATGCTTTTCGAAGGTTGAGGTAGATGGTTTCCGAAGTTTTCTCGGTTTCGTGTTGAAGGATGGATACAACTGGATGTAGGATTTGCTAGATTTGGGTGAGATGTTATGCTTCCTCTGTATCCCCAACACCTGATTGCATAACCGAAAAGGTTCGGGAGTTTCATAGGTGGGAATTCTTGTAGCTCTAGTTCTTCTTCCACGGATATTTGGTTTGAGATTGGGATTTCTTACCGAGTATTCATTCTTGATCCGTACCTTGTTGATTTATTTCTCTACCTAAATTCTATGTGGCTTCTCAATTTATGGATATGTGACCATTTCAAGAGGAATGCATTCGTTCTTATGTTCGGATGTGAAGACTATATGTTGCAATTTTCATTCCGTTGGATTCAGCTTCAATATTTGTCTATCAATGTGCTAATGGATGTCAACCTCTTCAGGATGGCTCCTCCAACGTGCACGACTCCGAATCCTGATCCGCCACCACCTCCACCTCCTCCGGAGGCATGGCAAGCTGTGATGGCCGCAACCAATGCAAACACGCAGTTGATCATGAAAATTCTTCAAGAGCGCAATCAAGCGAACCAAGGCAACCAAGGCAACAATCAGAATCTCTTTGCTACACTCAACCAGTTCCTTGCTAATGGGCCAAAGACTTTCAGCAATTGTGTTGAGGCAACTGATGCTGACGATTGGCTCGTGGATCTGTGCAAGCATTTCGAGTGCAGTAACGTCAGGCCTGAGGACTTTGTCAAGTTCGCTTCCTTCCAACTCAAAGACCAAGCTGCAGAATGGTTCCAGCAGTACAAGGATTCCAGAGGAGGCCGTGTGATTACCTAGGATGAATTCCGTCAAGATTTCAGAGCTCACCATATCCCTCAGAGCATGGTCGAAAGCAAGTGTGAGGAATTCCGCAATCTGAAGCAAGGCTCTTTGTCTGTCTATGATTTCAACAAGTTGTTTCAGAAGCTCGTCCGCTTTGCTAAGAAGGATGTCCCTGATGAGAAGACCATGATATACCAGTTCAGGGGTGGTCTCAGAGAAAAAATTCAGCTAGCTCTTGTTCTCTTTGAGCCTTTGAGGTACGATGAGTTCTACAACATGGCATGGAAGCAAGAGGCCGCTCAATTGAGGTGTGATGCTTCCAAGAAGCGAGTCAGAGATGCTACTCCTTCTTCCTCTACTCAAGTGGCCAAGCAGCAGAAGTATTGGCTTCCTCCTCCTCCATTTCGTCAGCCGTATCAGAAGAGCAAAGGTGGCAGTGGATCTTCCCCCCCCCCCAACCCCGGCTTTCAGAAAAAACTTCATCTCAAGCTCCAAGATCAAATGCTCCGTATCACCGTCCGCTTTCAGAGGTCACGTGCAACAAGTGCCAACAGAAGGTTCACTATGCCAACAAGTGCTTCAACCAGAGGCGTCTCCCTCCTCCTCCTCCTGTCAGATCGGCAAGTATAGCTGTGGTCAAGCATAACCCCAAGTACGCCAAGGTCAATATGGTGAATGCAGCTCAGGCAGAGGACTCGTCAGATGTCATCATGGGTAACCTTCCTATTAATGATATTCCTGCAAAAGTTCTTTTTGACTCTGGTGCATCGCATTCCTTCATGTCATTCCCATTTGCATCGGAGAACAATTTTAGTACTAAGGCTTTACCTAGAGCTATGCAAGTCGTCTCTCTGGCTAAGCGTCTGAGTTCTAGTATGATGATTCCGGATATTACTATCATGATGGGTGATTTCAAGTTTCTGGCTTCTCCAATGGTTCTTAGTAACTTGGATATTGATCTTATTCTCGGGATGGATTGGCTTTCTAAGCACAAGGCTCAGCTTGAATGTGCAGCCAGGCAGATTCAATTGACTCATTCGTCTGAGGATGTAATTGTCTTTGCCGCTTGGGATAATACTATCCGTCTGTTTTCTCTCAATGAGAAGGGTGAACTGGATGCTATCTCGCAAATTCCAGTCATTTGCGAATATCAAGACGTCTTTCCAGAAGAGCTTCCAGGAATGCCTCCGCACCGGCCAGTTGAATTCGTCATCGATCTTGAGCCTGGCACGGAACCTGTGTGCAAGCGTCCTTACAAGCTCGGACCTGAAGAGTTGAAGGAGCTGAAGAAGCAACTCGATATTCAAGAGAGAATGGGTCTCATCCAGCCTAGTTCTTCTCCGTGGGGTTGTGGTGTTCTTTTTGTGAAGAATAAGGATGGAACGGACCGACTTTGTGTTGATTATCGTCCATTGAACAAGAAGACCATCAAGAACAAATACCCACTTCCCAACATCAACGAGCTGTTCGAACAACTCAAAGGTGCCCAAGTATTCTCCAAGCTTGATCTCCGTATGGGTTATCATCAGATTCGTATCCGTGAGCAAGATATTCCCAAGACGGCTTTCAGGACAAGCTATGGTTCATATGAATACACTGTCATGTATTTCGGCCTCGTCAACGCTCCTCCGACGTTCTCTCGCATGATGAACTTCATCTTCAATGCCTACACCAATGACTTTGTTTTGGTCTATCTTGACGACATTCTGGTTTTCTCGAAGAACAAGGAAGATCATGCAAAGCACTTGCGTTTGGTACTTGATAAGCTGAGGGAACACAAGTTCTACGCCAAGTTCTCCAAGTGCAAATTTTGGCTCGATGAGGTTCTTTATCTTGGTCATATCATCTCTGCCAAGGGCATTGCGGTGAATCCTGAGAAGGTGTCTGCAATTGTGAATTGGGAACCTCCTCAGAACGTGAAGCAACTCCGTAGCTTCCTCAGTCTCGCAAGCTACTGTCGAAGATTCGTTGAAAACTTTTCTAAGATCGTGAAGCCTCTCTCAAATCTTCTCCAGAAGCATGTCAAGTACGTTTGGTCTCCGGAGTGTGACATTGCTTTCAACACATTGAAAGAGAAATTGGTCACTGCTCCAGTTCTGACCCCGCCTGATGAATCCAAGCCGTACGAGGTCTTTTGTGATGCCTCTCTCCAAGGTCTCGGTGCAGTGTTGATGCAAGAGAAGAAAGTTGTTGCTTATACCTCTCGCCAGTTGAAGCCCAATGAGAAAAACTACCCCACTCATGATCTCGAGTTGGCGGCAGTTGTGCATGCTCTTTTGACTTGGAGACATCTCTTATTGGGAAGAAAAGTGGACATCTTCACTGATCACAAGGGTCTCAAGTACATCTTCACTCAGCCTAATCTCAACCTCAGGCAAACTCGATGGGTCGAAATGATTCAAGAGTATAATCCGAGTATCGAGTATACTCCAGGCAAGGCCAATGTGATTGCTGACGCTTTGAGCAGGAAGGCTTATTGCAACAGTCTGATTCTCAAGCCTTATCAACCCGAGCTTTGTGAAGCTTTCCACAAACTTAATCTGCAAGTTGTTCCTCAAGGTTTCCTCGTCAACCTTCAAGTCTCTCCTACCTTGGATGACCAGATTCGCCAAGCCCAGCTTCTTGATGCTATGGTGAAGAAGGTGAAGATTGGGATTGCCAAGAGTCAACCGAAGTACAAGTGCTACCGCCTTGATGACAAGGATACTCTTTTCTTCGAGGATCATATTGTCGTGCCCAAAGGTGAACTTCGTAAAGTGATCATGAACGAGGCTCACAATTCTCTGCTCTCCATCCACCCTGGGAGCACGAAGATGTATCAGGACCTCAAGCAGGCTTATTGGTGGACTCGAATGAAGCGCGAGATTGCTCAATTCGTGAATGAATGTGATGTCTGCAGAAGAGTGAAGGCAGAACATCAAAGGCCAGTGGGTCTCCTCCAACTTATTGCCATTCCAAAATGGAAGTTTGACCACATTGAGATGGACTTCGTTACTGGGTTTCCAAAGTCCAAGCGTGGCAATGATGCTATATTCGT
Source organism: Triticum urartu (assembly GCF_003073215.2). Lineage (NCBI taxonomy): Eukaryota > Viridiplantae > Streptophyta > Magnoliopsida > Poales > Poaceae > Triticum > Triticum urartu. The sequence continues at coordinate 366,621,438 of NC_053023.1, forward strand.
TGTCATCGACAAACTCACTAAAGTGGCTCATTTTCTGTCTACCAAAGAGTCAATCACTGCAGCTCAATTGGCGGAACTCTATACCTCTCGGATTGTCTCTCTGCACGGTATTCCACAAGTGATATCTTCAGACCGTGGCAGGGAGGCGGAAGGCGCGCCCAAACTTGGCCGTGCAGGGAGGCGGAAGGGCAAGAGCGAAGCACCGTGGGCTCTAACAGCCTGTGGCCTTGGGCATCGTGTGGCGGTTGATTGGACGTGGGCGCCTCAGCAACCGTGCGAGTTGATAAAGGAGCGACATCTGCCTAGTCTTTGCTTTTTGCTTTCTCTGGTTGCTGCTCAGATCCCCTTTCTTGCGCCTCTCCTTCCTTCCTCCAAAGTTTCCAGATCTACTCCGACCGCGTGACCTAGGAAGCCATGGCGCCTCGTCAGCCCCCGGCCGTAGCTTGGTACTCGTCTGCCCTGGACTCGCCGAACGTGTCGGAGGCGAGGCTTGCCCGGTTGCGCCGGATGGCAGCAGCGCGGGGCATCGACGGGGCGAAGGTGTTCAAGGCCGGCTCTGCCACCCCTGAGGGTCAAGGGAGCACCTTCTATCCGTTCTTCGTAAGTGCCATTGCTGCTGGCCTGGTGCCTCCCTTCTCCAAGTTCTTCTTCTCTGTCCTTCGCCATTACAAGCTACAGGCTCTGCATCTCCACCCCAACTCCGTCCTTCTCCTAGCAATCTTCGCCTATTACTGCGAGGCTCACGTAGGGGTGCATCCCTCAGTGGCCTTGCTGCGCCACTACTTCTACCTCCGAACCTCTCGTAGTCCTACTTCCGCGTGCGCGAGCTTCATCGCGTATGGCGGCGCCATTGCCATCTCGAACCCCGGGAAAAGGATTGAGGGCTTCAGGAGCAAATGGGTCTTGGCGGATGCTGGGCGCATTCACCCTCGTCTGATCTTGCCCACAGAGCAGCCCACGAGCTCCAGCGATTGGGGTCGAGCGGAGCTCGCGGACCCCCGCACGAAGCTGGTGTTGGAGAAGATGGATGCGGATCTGAGGCCGGCCAACATGGCGGCGGCGAAGCTGACCGGCGCGTCGCTGCTGAGGGAATTCCTGGAGGACCAGTTGGCTCCGCTTCGGCTATACTCACCACCGATGTGGAGGCCCCATCCGAGACCCGCGGCCTTGGCCGATGGAGATCTAGCTACGGTCCTCCAATCTCTAGTCGGGGGCGATGTGGTGAGGTTGGAGGGTGCTCCTACGCCCTTGTTCCTCCGCAACGACTAGGAGCAGGTAGTGGAGCCCATGCCCGTCTTCAACGGGGACGGGCCCGTGCCCATGGAAACTCCCGAGGAACCGGTGGACGTGCCCTTCGACGACTCCAGCGAAGAGGAGGAAGGAGGGGAGCAGGAAAAAGGGCCTGACTCCGAGACGACTGACGGAGAGTCGAGGGCTCCCCTCCCCCGGTGCAGGTCCCGCGTTCTCCGCCTCTCTCCGAGCAATGACGACGTGCATGACGACGAGGATGACGACGAGCAGGACGGCGGGAGGTTGCCCCTGATCCCGAAGAAGGACAGGACCGGGCTGATCTCCCGCGGGTCTGCCCCGGCCCCGAGGCGGACCGCACCTTCTGCTTCCAAGCTTCCCGAGGTTGACCCTTGCAGCCGGCTTTCAGGATTCAAATTTGTCTGGAGGCCGCTCGAGCTCACTGGCGATGACCCGTAAGCATTTGATTCTTGTCTTTATTTCTTATTCTGCTTCTAAGGCTTGACGTCTGCATCTCTTGGATAGGCTGGCGCCCGCAGCAAAGAAGTCGAAGGGAGCTCCTGAGGTTCCATCCGTGGCAGCGCCTCTCCTCGTGAAGGAGGGTGACCACGACGCACGGGCTTCTCTTACCCAGTCGTCCTCGCGAGGCCTGGCTGAGCCGGCCGGGGCGAGCTCGGCCCCCATGGCCCAATTGACTCCCGAGGTGTCCTTGCCTGCCGCCGCCACTATAGCCGTTGGGGTGCAGAAGACTCCGCCTCAGGATGCTGTGGCTGCGCAGCCGCCTTCTCCTCCTACTCCACTGGCTACTGTCTCTCCGACTCCTTCTGCCGTTCTAGATCGTGTTGTCGCTGAGCTGGACCGACTGCGGCAGGATCTTCTTGGCGCCGACCCTCGCTTGGTGGCCGGGCGCTTGGAGCTGGCTTCCGGATGGGTTCGCTCTGACGCTTCGATTCGGGCGGTGCTGGTTCAGGCCTCGACGGCTTGCGATGAGGAGAAGCGGGCCGTCCTTGAGGCGAAGGCTGCTCGTGACGCAGCCCTGGGGGAGGTCGTCTATATCCGTGGTCGCTGCAAGGCGCTGGAGGATGAGTTGCAGGGCCTGCGCGACCAGCTCGCGAAAGAGGTCCGCCTTCGCCAAGAGCAGGAAGAAGGTGTGAAGGCTCGCGAGGCGGCCGTCAAGGAGAGGGAGGTCAAGCTCAGGAAGCGCCGTGACCGCCTAGGCGTGCTGGAGCAGGAGTTGGGGGCGAGGAAGGCCGAGCTGGACGACAAGGCCCTGGTTCTTGCCGAGGACCGCGTGGCCTTCACGGAGATGGAGGCGAAGGCTCGCTCCTCGCTGAGGACGCTTTACGACAGCAGCCTGGAGAGCCCGCTGGTTGGCATCGAGGATGGCCCCGCCAAGCTGCTTCCCTTCCTGGTTAGCACTCTTGAAGATGTAGCCCTTTGCCTTGGACCTACGGTGGAGGCCGAGGCGCGTGTCCTGTCTTCTGCAGCACTAACGCGGGTGCTCACCCACATCTACCTTCGCAATCCCGACGTCGACCTCGACGGACTGCTGGAGCCAGTAAGCGGCGGGTGTGCCGCTGCCACTGCCGAGGCCGTGAAGGGTCGCGCGGAGGCTCTACTGGGGAAGTTTCTGGCCTTCAGCACCAAGCGGAAGCAAGGCGCTGCCGACCCCACTGGTCCACGAGGCGCACCCACTCCGCGATGCTCCACCGCCGACAAGTGACTCCGTTGTGGCTCCTCTCCTGCCTTTAATTCCTGCACATGTATCATGCCTCGGGGAGGCGTTTAAACTTGCGTTTGGCATTGAGATAACAGTGTGGACTGTAATATTTGCTTTTGAATTCCTTGAAATTTGCGCTTTTCCTTCCTACTTGCTTATGTTCTACGCCGGCAGAGCCCGGCCCCGCGCATACCTCACCCAGCATTAGCCCCGACCGGAAACCAGGACGGGGCCAAGGAGTGAGGGGCTACGTGACAAGTTAGGCTCCTGAGTCGCGATGCTCAGGAGTCCCCCTTGGCGCACGAACAACAAGTAGGGAGGTGTGGTGTGGGTGGATCTACCGTTCTACGTCTGCAGAGCCCGGCCACGTGCATACCTCACCCAGCGTTAGCCTTTCGGAACTAAGGAGTGAGGGGCTATGTGACCAGTTAGGCTCCTGAGTCGCGATGCTCAGGAGTCCCCCTTGACGCTCAAACGGCCTTCGTACCTTGGCTCCGCTCGGGGAGAGACGCGCGACGAACCAGGCCCGGGGGGGGGGGCCGGCTGGGTGGCGTGCGTCTGGGCGTGGCCCAGGCGCAGCCCCCGTGCCCAGCCCCCTCGCGCGGCACTACCGAGGGGAGGCGTTACAATGAGGCTAGACACTGAGCTCTGGGCTCCCTGAGGTTGATGCGGCCCGAGCGCCACCCTTAGTTGTTTATCACCAGCGCGGAGCATAGCGCTTCCGTATGTGTACGGGCATAGCCGCTCCTCGGCAGTGTCGTCAGCCAACGCGGAGCATGGTGCTTCCACTGATACGTGGGAGGGGGCCCCCCTCCGGGAGGAGCCCCCGGGGCGTGTACAGCCCCGCCCTGACACGTGGCTGGCACGGTAGGGCCTGGCGAGGTGTATCTGGGCACCCGTGGGCCAGCGCCGGACTCACGGGGACCTACCTCTAGGCGGGTTGCGCCTGGCACTGGGCCTTATCTTGTGATGTGTCCCTGCAAATTTGGTTAGATGCCGGCACTCTACGTCCTCGGGTCCCGGCCCTCGAGCTGGTCTCAGCCGTCGCTGGTATGCCAGGTCACGATGCTGTGGACAAGGCCAGAGGGTGAGGGCTGGAGAGCCAGTAGGAGCCCTGAGTCGCGATGCTCAGGTACCCCCCCTTTAACGTGCAAGCGGTCGGCATGGAGAAGAAGAGGTGCCATGGGCCGGCATCAAATAATCAAGCATGGTGGGTATGACGCATAACCGAAAATAACTGCAAATGAGATACACGCCGCTTTGGGTCTGGCCCGAGCGACTTGGGGATCGTGCAGCCCGAGGGGCGCCCCCAACAAGGTAAGCTAACAACATGAAATAAAAGGGATACATGCCGCAGGGACGGACCCACGCGGCCTGGGAATAATGCAGCCCTGGGGGGGCGCTCCCAGCTGGAAGTGAAACTTGAAAGATGTCACCTAATGACGTTGAGGATGAAGGGGTGTTTGTGTAGCAGACTCAGTGGGCTGCGGAAGCCGATCCTCACGAGCTCCCAGGCCCAGGGGCCTCAGGAGGCTTCGGAGGCGCTGGTGGCTCCCTGCGGGCCATCTCCATCTCCGCCAGGGCTGCGGAACGCCTGGCCTCTTGTGCCTCCATGATGCCCCTCATGAGGCGCTGGTACGTGACAGCCGCGTTCGGCAAGCCGTAAGGCATGCGAACGCAGCTGTGGGGTGGACCTCCGCAGAGCCCCACTCGCGAGGGCCAGAGGCTCTCCAGAGAGGTGACTCGGTTGAGCCCTGGTATGTTGATGCAGACGTGCAGCCCACCACCCTCACCTGGATGGGGAGCCACTGCTGGTAGACGGCGGCCGCCTTTCATGACCCTTGACTCCTGTAGCTACTGAATGGCCTTGCTGACGAACTCCTGAGGGTCTGGCTCTCCTTGCCTTACTCCTTCTTGAGGGAAACGTGCTTCGAAGCACGCCTCCATGTGGTGCCCAAGCGCCTCCCTCGTGACCCTAGCCAGGTCGGTGGCCCTCCAGGAGAGAGCCCCCGAGCCCTGCCTGAGGAGGGCGCCGGGCGCGCTTTCCCATGCGACGGAAGGAGGTTCCCCCTGGGCAGGCACAGGCCCAGAGGGGCCTGCCTCCTGAGGGACCGGGCCGGACAATGTCTTCTTCTTCTTGGGGGCGGTCTCGGGAAGCCTCCTGCTTCCGCGATCTGGGTCTTCCAGTGACGCGGCCTGAAAGGCTCGTTCCAGGGAACACACCGCGTCCTTCTCTTCACAGGGCACCGTGATGACTCCGCCACTTCCTGGAATCTTGAGGACGTTGTAGCCGTGGTGAGTTACGGCCATGAACTTGGCCAGCGCCGGGTACCCAAGGATGGCGTTGTACGGCAGGTGAATGTGAGCGACGTCTAAGTCGATGAGCTCGGTGCGGTAGTTGTCGCGTGCCCCGAAGGTGACAGGGAGGCGGACCTGCCCAATCGGGACCGTGGAGCCGTCGGTGATTCCGGAGAAGGGCTTGGTTGGCCAAAGCTGGCTGTAGGGCACTTGGAGATTGTTGAATGTTTCCACGGACAGGATGTTGAGCCCTGCCCCTCCATCGATGAGGGTCCTGGTGACCACCACGTTGCTGATGATTGGGGAGCAAAGCATTGGGAGGACTCCGGCTATAGCCGCACACTTGAGCTGATCTGCTGAGCTGAACGTGATGGCGCACGCCGACCACCTGAGAGGGTGCGTGGCTTCAAGCCTGGGGAGGACTGCATTCACTTCGCGGGCGAACTGCTTGAAGATGCGTTGAGAGGCTGGGGCCTGAGCCCCGCCCAGGATGCAGGCGATCGCGCGCGGCTCCTGGAAGCCCCCAGCCCCCTCGTCTTGGTGGCGGTCCTCGTTTCTCCTTGGCTGCGGCGGCAGCGGAGGGAGGCATGCGTTTCCATGCGGGCGATCCTCGCGAGGCTGATCCCTCCAGTCTGCCTCGCGAGGCGGGTCTTGCCAGCGATCCTTGCGAGGTTGATCGCGCCACCCTTGGCGCGGGCCACGGTCTTCCCAGCGTCCTGCGTTCCTTCCTCCTCCTCGACCGTAGCCCCGGTCACCGCGGTCGGGGTGACGACCGATCCTTCCTTCTCGCATGGCTCGGAGCTCTTGACATTCGTTGGTGTTGTGGGTGTGGAGGTCGTGGTACACAAAGTACCGGCTGCCCTTGGAAGGTTCGGGCTGATCTCTTCCCCGCTTGGTGTCTGGTTCTGCCGCGAGCACGGCAGCCCCCTTGCGCTTCACGTCCTTGGTCTTGGGCTTCTTCTCTTCTGGGTCTGCGGCAGGCAGCTCGAGGAGGGAGAGACGCCCCTCCTCAGCCCTGGCGCACTTGGTTGCCAAGTTGAACAGCTCCAAGGAAGTGCATAGGTCTTCATGCATCGCCAGCTCCTCCTTCATCTTGACATCGCGCACGCCGTCGGAGAAGGCTGAGATGATGGCCTCCTCAGTCACCTTGGGAATCTTGAGGTGTGCGTTGTTGAAGCGCTGGATGTACTTCTGCAGGGTCTCCCCGGGTTGTTGCTTGATGCGGCGCATGTCGCTCACGGCGGGTGGCCGGTCGCGAGTACCTTGGAAGTTGGCGATGAAGCGGGTGTGCATCTCGTCCCAGGAGGAGATCGTGCCTGGAGCCAGGTTCAGGAGCCAGGTGCGGGCCCCGTCCTTGAGCGCCATGGGAAACCAATTCTCCATGACCTTCTCGTCTCCGTTGGCAGCTTCGATGCCTAGCTCGTAGAGCTGGAGGAACTCCGCAGGGTCAGCCGTGCCGTCGTAACGAGGAGGAAGGTCCGGCTTGAACTTGCCGGGCCACGCGACGCTGCGTAGCTCGGTGGTGAAGGCACGGAAGCCTGCTGTGGCCACGGGAGGCCTTGGGTGACGGAGAGCTTGGTCTTGCATGTCCCCACGCGCTGCAGCTGGGTCTTGACGTGCGGGAGAAGGAGCAGGGTCGCGACATGCTGGAGCAGGGAGCGCCTGGGCAGCTTCTTGCGGGCGAGGGACTTCTTGGCAGCTCTACTCTTGCCGCGCTGGCACCTGACGGAGCGGGTTCCACCCAGGGGCCACGCACCTTGGAGCCATGGCGCCTTCTTGTGGAGGAGGAGGCCGGGGCACCGCCGGAGCTTCGTCGCCCGCGCGGGGCGGGGTGCGGTGCAGCGGAGCAGATGGCGCAGGAGAGCCCCCTGCGGCGCGGACGAGCTCAGCGACGCGGTCGAGCCATTCTTCATAGACGTCATCGACGGGACGGTAGCGCAGGAGCTCGTTTGCCACGATGAGCGCAGCTCGAGCCTCCATGGGTGCACAGAGCGCACGGGACGAGGAACCAGCTGGGGTGAGCGAGGGAGTAGCGGTGCGGCCGTCTTGCCACACGGACGGATGCTGAGACGATGCTTGCTGCTCGTCCCCCGCCGGGCCGGTGGCGGCGTTGACGGCAGGTGACGGGGAACGGCGAGGATGCCCGCCGAAAGGAGCCGTCTGGGCGACGCGGGAAGCGAGAGCGGCCCGGCGCTCGGTCCAGGCCCGACGAGCGTCAGACATGGGCGCGATGGTCAGAGGAGAACGGGGCGGTGGAAGACGAATTACGGCGCACCCATACCTGGTGTGCCAAATGTCGGATTTCGGGTTCCGGCAGACCCTTGAGGTTCGAACACTGGGTGCGCGCGGAGATTTCGCCTCCTACCTACCTGCACCCCTCCGCCTCGCTAAGATCTAAGCAATGGAAAGAACAACACGAATGACACAGGGTTTATACTGGTTCGGGCCACCGTTGTGGTGTAATACCCTACTCCAGTGTGTGGTGTGGTGGATTGCCTGTTGGGCTGATGATGATGAACAATACAAGGAAGAACAGCCTCGCGAGGGTCTGCTCTTGGCTGGGGCGATGAACTGCTGGGAGGAGTTCAGTCGCCCTTCTCTCTCTCTCTCTCTCTTTCCTTCTCTTTTCCTTCTCTCGTCTTTTTCCTCTTCCCCCATCCCTCTTCCCCCATCCCTCTTGTTCTGTGGGTGGTTGGTCCTATTTATAGAGGCCCTGGTCCTCTTCCCAAATATCGAGCGGGAAGGGTGCCAACAATGAAGGGCTAATTTGAAGGGGGACAACTAGTACTAGCTATCCTGACAAAAGTAGTCTTTGCCTGCACAAAGCTCTGGTGGTGACGCCGTCTTGGGCTCCACAATGACCTCCGTCTTGCAGTCCTCCTGGTCTTGGTCTTGTTGCACCGAAATGGCAACCTTTGCCTGATGCGTCGGTACTCCGCGGTTGCGCTTGCTCCCTTTGCACCAAAGAGGAAAGGAGGACGCTGCGCCGGCTAGCACCCGCCTGGCGCCTTCGGTCGTCATGGCTTGCGTCACGGGCACCTCGTGAGGTACCCCGCCTTGATCTCTCCGCCTCCTCGCGAGCCAGCCTGATGAGGCCATGCCTGAGGAAGCTCCGCGTCGTCCGCCCCGTGAGGCTTGGCCCCTCGCGAGGGTCTTGGGTCTGTGTTGGTGAAGATGGGCCGTGCTAGGCCCCCCTTTGAGCCACGCCGCAAGCCGCAGGCAGGCATGTCTGGGGACCCCCATTCCCAGAACGCCGATATCTGTGTCAAAGACCTTGAAGAAAAGCGTGGAGGCGCCGTCATACTCGAAGTGGATCGCGAGGGTGCCCCTCACGCAAAAGATCCGTATGATCTCACCGCAGCCGCAAGTCATAAAGATCTTGCCGATGGGGACCGCTTCGATCTTCGCTCTGATTGCTGGAGCGCCGCAATCGGCATGCTGCAGCCAGAGCTCGAGAGCTCCCCTCGGCAGCATCATGTCGGACAAGAACCATGGGAAGCAGATCCAGGAGTTCGGAGGCATCGGCGCCTAGAGCACCAGCTCGCGTGAGGAGTCCGCGGCATGGACGGCCCGCGTCGACATGGCGCGGCGACCCCTGGTGCGGCATGGGTGACGCTGCTCGCCACTTTGTCCTCCCGAGCCTACGGCTTGGGCGTGCAGGGGTAGCGAGTACCCCGGTGGAGGCCGCTCGCACAAAGGCCTCGCCACCACCTGCATCGTCGCTTCATCACGGCGATGGATCGACCTCTTCTTGGGCGGGAGTGGATCCGGGGCATCCCGGGGGCTTTCCCCTTCTCCTCGGCAGAGAACCTTCTGATGGGCGCCATTGGAGCAAGAAGTGGAGCAAGAAGGAGGAAGCACGCAAGGAAGATATGGGCAACGGGGGCTCCCCCCCTCCCCATTTATAGCAAGAGAGGGCCAACCGGCGTCTCCAACGATCGCAGGTAATGATGGTTTCCCTTGCATGTCGCAAGGACTTGTCAAGTCATGCAGTCGTCGAGGCAGCGTGGGGAAGTGGAGACACCCATGTCCAATCAACCGCCGTGCGTCAACAGAGGCCACAGGCCTTTGGGGCCCACAGTGCTCTGAACTTGACCCTTGGCTTCGCCGCAAAGCCAAGCCCGAGCGCACCTTGGGCCTGGGGGCTACTGTCGGCGTCCTGGGAACAGGGGTCCCTAGACTTGCCTGCCTGCGGCCCGCGGCGTGGCTGAGCCAGGAGGCCGGATGACCCATCTTCACCAACAAAGCACCCAAGACCCTCGCGAGGGGCCAAGCCTCGCGAGGCGGGCGATGCAAGACCTCCTATGGAGTGGCCTAGCTAGGTAGGCTCACGAGGAGCGGAGATATCAAGGCGAGGCGAACCTCACGAGGCTCTCATGACATGAGCCATGACGATCGACACCAGGCGGGCGCCAGCGCGCGCAGCGTCCTTGTTTCCTCTTTGGTGCAATGGGGGCAAGCGCACCCGTGGAGTACCAAGGCCTCAGGCAAAGGTTGCCATTTTTAGTGCAACAAGACCAAGACCATGGACTGCAATAAGGAGGTCATCGTGGAGCCCAGAACAGCATCACCACCAGAACTTTGTGCAGGCGAAGACAACTTTTGTCACGATAGCTTGTACTAGCTGTCCGCTTTCAAATTAGCCCGCCATTCTTGGCTCCCTTCCCGCTCGATATTTGGGAAGAGGACCAGGGCCTCTACAATTAGGAATAGCCACCACAGTGGATGAAAGATGATCTGAGGGAGATAGAGAGAGACCACCCCCACACGCACAAGCTCACCGAGCTCAAGAACACCTCAACCTCAGGAGGTTGTTCTTGCCTTGTATTGTTCATCAGCCCAAGAGGCAATCCACCACCACCACACTGGAGTAGGGTATTACACCACAACGGTGCCCGAACTGTATAAACCCCGTGTCTATTTGTGTTGTGAGTTTGTCGAGTTCGTCCGCAAGATCCTAGTGAGCTAGAGCGTAGATCGGTTGGAGGGAAAGACTTCCTGCTCACCCCAGTGTTCGAACCTTAAGGGTTTGCCGGAACCCCACATCCCGAGAGGCACTAGGACCATCTGAGTGGGCGTGTGGCTTCAAGCTTAGGGAGGACTGCATTCACTTCACGAGCGAACTGCTTGAAGATACGCCGCGAGGCTGGGGCCTGGGCTCTGCCCAAGATGCAGGCGATAGCACGCGGCTCTTGGAAGCCCCCAGCGCCCTCGTCTTGATGGTGTTCGTCATTCCTTCTTGGCGGTGGCGGCAGCGGCCGGAGCCCAGCGTTTCCTTGAGGATGATCCTTACGAGGCTGATCGCTCCAGGCGACCTCGCGAGGCTGATCCTGCCAGCGGTCCTCACGAGGCCGGTCGTGCCACTCCTGGCACGGGCCATGGTCGTCCCAGCATCCGCCACCATGCCCTCCTCCTCGGCCGTAGCCCCGGTCGCCGCGCTCGGGGCATCGACCGAAGCGTCATTCGCGAATGGCTCTGAGTTCTTGACAGTCGCTGGTGTTGTTGGTATTCAGGTTGTGGAAGGTGCAGAATGGACGGCTGTTCTTGGATGACTCTAGTTGGTCTCTGCCACGCTTGGTGTCTGGTTCCGCTGCGAGCACGGCTGCTCCCTTGGGCTTCACGTCCCTGTCCTTGGTCTTCTTCTCCTCTCGGTCCATAGTAGGGAGCTCAAGGAGGGAGAAGCACCCCTCCTCAGCTCTATCACACTTGTTCGCGATGTTGAACAGCTCCAGGGTCGTGCACAACTCTTCATGGATGGAGAGCTCCTCCATCACCTTGGTTCTACCATTTGCCTACCTACAACCATATACCTTCCCTTGGGTTCTGTATACTCAAGGGTCATCTTTATTTTAAACCCCCCCGGGCCAGTGCTCCTCTGAGTGTTGGTCCGAACCGAGTAGACTGCGGTGCCACCTCGGGGCAACTTGAGGGTTGGTTTTACTCGTAGGATGTCTCATCCGGTGTGCCCTGAGAACGAGATACGTGCGACTCCTATCGGGATTTGTCGGCACATCGGGCGGCTTTGCTGGTGTTGTTTTACCATTGTCGAAATGTCTTGTAACCGGGATACCGAGACTGATCGGGTCTTCCCGGGAGAAGGAATATCCTTCGTTGACCATGAGAGCTTCTGATGGGCTAAGTTGGGACACCCCTGCAGGGTTTTGAACTTTCGAAAGACGTGCCCGCAGTTATGGGAAGATGGGAATTTGTTAATATCCGGTTGTAGAGAACTTGACACTTAACTTAACTAAAATGAATCAACCGCATGTGTAGCCGTGATGGTCTCTTTTCGCCGGAGTCCGGGAAGAGAACACGGTCTCATGTTATGATTGAACGTAAGTAGCTCCAGGATCACTTCTTGATCACTATTAGCTTCTCGACCATGCTTTGCTTCTCTTCTCTCTCTCTTTTGCGTAAGTTAGCCACCATATATGCTAGTGCTTGCTGCAGCTCCACCTCACTACCCTTTCCAACCCCTTAAGCTTAAATAGTCTTGATCTCGCAGGTGTGAGATTGCTGAGTCCCCGTGACTCACAGATACTTCCAAACAGATGCAGGTGCCGATGATGCCAGTGCAGGGGACGCTACCGAACTCAAGTGGGAGTTCGACGAGGATTCGGGCCGTTACTATGTTTCTTTTCTAGATGATCAGTAGAGGATCCCGTGATGGGCTAAATTGGGATGATCAGGGATCTAGCATTTGGGGTTGTCTTTCTTTATTTTGGTTCCGTAGTCGGACCTTTGATTGTACCTTGGATGATGTATGACTATTTATGTATTGTGTGAAGTGGCGATTGTAAGCCGACTCTTTATCCCTTTCTTATTCAGTACATGGGATGGGTAAAGATTACCCCTCTTGCGACATGCCTACCATGCGGCTATGCCTCTAAGTTGTGCCCCGACACGTGGGAGATTTAGCCACATTGTGGGTGTTACACCATGCCTCGGAAAGTCACGCCGCTTTGCTCGATGCGACTTTTGTCCATCTGCATTTTTAGGAGTGTATCCTCGTAGATGAGGTTTAATCCGCTGCCACCATCCATGAGTAATTTGGTGAGCCGAAAGTCATCTACTATTGGGTTTAAGACCCAAGTGGCTGGTGCTCGTACTGATCTGGCCCTTCGCTCGTCATCTGTGGTGAAGGTTATCGCCGTGTCATTTCAAGGATTTACTGCGGCTACCTGGTTGAATTCGGCAAGGTCGCGCAATGCCCTCTTGCGCCGGTTATTGGAAGAAAAGGTCTCAAAGACCGTGAAAATGTTGAGATCGGCATCTTCCGGGGAGTGCCTCTCTGAAGGAATGCTGGTAAGGATGGATTCGCTGCTCTTAGCCACCTGCCGGAGTACCCAACATGACCGAAGGCTGTGTGTTGATTCGGTATTTGGCGTTGTATGTATCTGACAAGGTTTATCGAGAAGGTCATCAAGGATGGTTCTGTGTCCCGTAAAAGGCTTTACTTTCTTATCCATGGGATGATGACCGGGTGCCCCGTAAGGGTGCATCCTTTTTGCCCGTATAGTGGGCTGCTTGAAGGCGAGAGGCTCCCATCGAGCTGTTTGTGCCTTCTAGGTGCTTTCCATTGCACGCATCCTTTTTGCCCGTCCAGTGGGCTGCTTGAAGGCCGGAGGCTCCCACCGAGCTGTTTGTGCCTTCTAGGTGCTTTCCATTGCACTGTACTTCTGTATGATGTGTGCCAGATCTGAAAAGTGTGGTATGCGGTGGTGGTTGAGGGCGTTAAGTATTCCCTCGTCCATGCAATTGCGGCGAAATATTGAAACCACGTCATCGTCATGGCAGTCCTTGATCTTGTTTTTGAAAAGGAGGAACCTGGCCCAAAAGTGATGGACTGTTTCCTTAGGTTGTTGCCGCATGTACATTAGGTCGCATACGTCTGGAGGACCTGAGTTGTTTGGGGAATATTGCATGTGGTGGGTGGGCGGGCTAAGATTCGAGTCCTGACCCATTATTTCATCCGGAATTTAAAGAATCTGCGAAGTCATCGGTCTAGGGTCCGGAGCTTCCTGGCAGTCTTCGGTCTCAACGCCTTGTTCTATATTCAGAGGACATGAGGTCTCTTCCTGAAGATGGGTATTCGGCACGTGAGACTCAGAAATCCGAACATAGCTTGTTCTCAACTTTGGGGGAGAAGTATCATCGGCCTCTTCTTCCATGACCGCTGCCGTATGGGTGATCGGCGGGGACTTGATTTCCCTCTGATCAGGTTTAAGCCCAATCCGATCGTAGTCTGTTGCTACTCCCAGGGCAGCGATGC